>NC_041393.1:212254117-212294941 GCF_002162155.2 Triticum dicoccoides | reverse complement strand
TGAGCATTGCAGGGCGGGTTTGGATGAACAATGAGCATTGCGGGGGGAGGGGGGGGGTGGATGAACAGTGAGCGGTGGGGGTGGATGAACAGGACCCCGTGGTGTTGCCTCTAGATGAACAGGACCCCGATCGATCGAGCCGGTTGGGGCTGGATGAACAGGACGACCCCGTGGAGGGCTGGATGAACAGTAGACGGTGGAGGGGTGGATGAACAATAGCCCGTGGAAGGGAGGTTGAAGAGGAGCCCATGGAGAGGGGTGGTTAAACAGTAGCCGGTGAAGTAGCGCACGGTGGAGGCTGTTTGAACAGGAGCTCGTGGATGAACAGTCGTAGGTGGAGGCTGGAGGAGGTCGACGGTGGATGAACAGTAGCCCGTGGAGGCTGGAGGAGGTTAACAGTGAAGGTGAACAGTATCCCGTGGAGTCCCATTTTGTAGTACGCCACACCCCTCCCGATGAACAGGACCCCCGTTTCGACCGTAGCGGTCCAATACAAGTCCGTTTCATCCGTTTTGCGGTACGCCACACCCGTCCTGATTAACAGGACCCCGTTTCGACCGTAGGAGGTCCAATAGAAGTCTGTTTCCTCCGTTTTGCGGTACACCAGACCCCTCCCGATGAACAAGATCCCGTTTCGAACGTGGCCGGTCGAACACAAGTCTGTTTCCTCCGTTTTGCGGTACGCCTGGCCTAGTTTCCATCGCCTGTTCCGTCCAAGCCCTCCCGATGAACACGACGACGCATTCCGTTCCGACCCAGCCGGTTGGCTCCCCATGAACACGACGACGATGTTGTTTCTCCATTCCGACCCAGCCATGTACATGAGCCCTCGCCGTACGTATGCGTGAGTAGGCGTTCGAGACCCCGCCCATATGTACGTACGTGGCCGTATTTACTTTCTTGCACCCTGGCCGTTGTACGTACATGTACATGCTACGTGCGTGCCTCTACTACGACATGTGCGTGCCTCTACCACGACACGTACGCGCCTCTACATCGACCAGTATGTACGTACACGTTCGCGACCAGAATGACAACGCTACGTACGCTTCGACCAGGTGGGTCTCGACTGTCAGGCACTTTCCTGCGTGCAAAGATGTAGATGGTGGGTCCCAGCAGTCAGGGGGAATTTTTTTTTTTCGCGAAATACAGTGGTCCGTCTGGTGGGTCCCTGCTGTCAGGTGGAGGTATCATTATTTTCCGTGTAATAATGAGGCACTTCCTTGCTGCGGCCATGGACCTAGCTGTCAGCCTCTCCACGTACAGTCCACGTCCGATGGAAGTCGTTCCTTGACCACATTGACCATGCCGCACCGAGAGCACCACGGCGGTGGACGACAGCGAGGCCTAGGAAGGGGACGACGCGGAGCCAGGGAAGACGCGGCAGTGGATGCCCGCGCAGAGAGGAGTATGAGGGTTCACTGGTTCGGCTGCGGTGTGAGGCTGCCGTCGCCGCAGAATCTGGCCAGTAGTGCGAATAGTAGGGGGCAGTGAGGCCTCCACGGTAGCACAGCCGGCCACGGGAGACAGGAGCATGCGGCACGACCGGCGCTGCTTTGGGCAGCTGGAGCACGAAGACCAGAGGTTGAAGAATCACTACGGTCGTTGGATGGACATCGTACGGTCGCTGGAGCTAGAATCGTTCATATTGACTAAGTTGACAAAGCCCTCCGTCCCCGTCAACTTAGTAGGCCCACAAGTCAGCCTCCCACCAAGGAGGGTCCCAGCTAGCTAGGGGAGTATTCATTTTTTTGTGTGTAATAAGGAGGCACTTCCGGTGGTTCCGAGCTGACAGAGGGGGAAAAGTTTTTTCGCGAAATACGGTGGTGAAAGTGCAACTATCCCTAGGTGGTTTTGGTAATTCCTAACAACATATAGCTCATTGAGCTAATACTATTGCAAGACAAATATTTTAGGAAAGCTCAATGAATGGCATGGCATGGATGAGGAAAGTGGATCCCTCAAAAATACTAAGGGTAAAAGGATTGGCTCAAGCTCAAAAGCTCAAGACTCTACATTTTATATTTTAGTGATCCAAGATCACATTGAGTCTATAGGAAAAGCCAATACTATCAAGGAGGGATGAGGTGTTGCTTGATGAGTTTCTTGCTTCAAGTGCTTAGTGATATGCTCCAAAAAAACCTCAACTACTTTCTCATATCCACATACGACCTAAACCTAAAGTCAAACTCGGCCTCACCGATTCATTCTATCCGGCGCCACCGAGTTCAGATGTCATAGCCACTGCCACAAACCCTAGGCAAATCGGTCTCACCGATAGGGATCTCGGTCTCACCAAGATGGGATTGTAATCTCTCTGTTTCCCTTCGTAACGTTTCGGTCCAACCGAAGTGAGCGATCGATCCCACCGAGATTGCAATGTAAACTCTCTGTTTCCCTTTCGTAACATTTCGGGCCCACCGAAAAGGGCGAATCGGTCCCACCGAGTTTACCTGCCCAACTCTGTGGTTAACTAATTACCAAAATCGGCCTCACCGAGTTTGAGTAATCAGTCTCACCGAGATTACGTTATGCCCTAACCCTAACCATATCGGTCCTACCGAGTTGCATGTCGGTCCCACCAAAATCACTAACGGTCACTAGGTTTACTGAATCGGTCTGACCGAGTTTGTTGATTCGGTGCCACCGAGATTGGTAAATTGTGTGTAACGGTTAGATTTTGTGTGGAGGCTATATATACCCCTCCACCTCCTCTTCATTTGTGGAGAGAGCCATCAGAACAAACCCACACTTCCAACTTACCATTTCTGAGAGAGAACTACCTACTCATGTGTTGAGGCCAAGATATTCCATTCCTACCATATGAATCTTGATCTCTAGCCTTCCCCAAGTTGCTTTCCACTCAAATCTTCTTTCCACCAGATCCAAATCCTATGAGAGAGAGAGTTGAGTGTCGGGGAGACTATCATTTGAAGCACAAGAGCAAGGAGTTCATCATCAACACACCATTTGTTACTTCTTGGAGAGTGGTGTCTCCTAGATTGGCTAGGTGTCACTTGGGAGCCTCCGACAAGATTGTGGAGTTGAACCAAGGAGTTTGTAAGGGCAAGGAGATCGCCTACTTCGTGAAGATCTACCGCTAGTGAGGAAAGTCCTTCCTGGGTGACGGCCATGGTGGGATAGACAAGGTTGCTTCTTCGTGGACCCTTTTGGGTTGAGCCCTCCGTGGACTCACGCAACCGTTACCCTTCGTGGGTTGAAGTCTCCATCAACGTGGATGTACGATAGCACCACCTATCGGAACCACGGCTCAAAAATCACCGTGTCTCCAAATTGCGTTTGAAATCTCCAAACCCTTCCCTTTACATTCTTACAAGTTGCATGCTTTAATTTCCCCTGCTCATATACTCTTTGCATGCTTGCTTGAATTATGTGAAGATTGCTTGACTTGTGCTAAGATAGCTAAAATCTGCCAAAGACTAAAATTGGGAAAAGGTTAAGTTTTTAATTGGTCAAGTAGTCTAATCACCCCCCCTCCAGACATACTTCAAGGTCCTACAAGTGGTATCAGAGCTTTGGTCTCCATTTGCTTTGATTTCCATAGCTTTTGGTGGTCATAGCCTTGGTTTCACAACCTAGGAGAGTATGGCGTCTAGCGAGGGAAATTATCACCATAGAGGTCCTTACTTTGATGGTACTAATTTTGCTAGTTGGAAGCATAAGATGAAAATGCATATTCTCGGACATAACCCCGCCGTTTGGGCTATTGTGTGTATTGGCTTGCAAGGTGAATTCTTTGATGGGAGGGAACCAAATCGTGAAGCTAGTGCAGATGAATTGAAGATGCTGCAATACAACGCTCAAGCTTGTGATATCCTCTTCAATGGATTGTGCCCCGAAGAATTCAACAAAATCAGCCATCTTGAGAATGCAAAGGAAATCTGGGATACTTTGATTGATATGCACGACGGTACTGACTCCGTCAAGGAATCCAAATTGGATGTGCTCCAAAGTCAACTTGACAAGTTCAAAATGAAGGATGGTGAAGGTGTCGCTGAAATGTACTCTAGGCTTGCTCTTATCACAAATGAGATTGCGGGCTTAGGAAGTGAAGAGATGACTGACAGATTCATCATCAAGAAGATCCTAAGAGCATTGGATGTAAAATATGATACCGTGTGCACATTGATCCAAATGATGCCCAATTACGAGAATCTCAAGCCAACGGAGGTCATTGGAAGAATTGTTGCTCATGAGATGTCACTCAAGGATAAGGAGGAAGTTCACAACAAGTCAAGTGGTGCTTACAAAGCCTCATTTGAAGCCCCTACATCATCAAGTGAGAAACAAACCTTCAATGAAGAATTGAGCTTAATGGTGAAGAACTTCAACAAATTCTACAAGAGTAGAAGCAAAGAAAGAAGCTCCAAGTCAAGGTCCTACAATGACAAAAGATCTTCCAATCGAGAGCGCAATTGCTACAATTGTGGGGGACCCGGACACTATTCCAATGAGTGTACGGCACCCTACAAAAGAAGAGAAGATTCTCCCAAGAGAAGAAGTAGAAGATAAGAATCACCGCCAAGAGAGAGAAGGAGTAGAGATGATCGTTATGAACGAAGAACATCCCAGAGAGGCAAGGATTCGGAAAGGAAGGACAAGTCATCAAAGAGCTACACAAAACAAAGACATCAAGCTCATGTTGGTGAATGGGTATCCGGTTCCGACTCTGAACATCACTCTGAGAGAAGCTATCACCCCGACTCCGAACATACTCAAGATGAAGGTGTTGCCGGTCTAGCACTTGTGTCGACCACCTCCTACGACATATTTGATTCACCAAATGAAGGAATTGGAAGATGCTTCATGGCTAAAGGCCCTAAGGTAACTCACCCCGAGTATGTTGATTTTAATAGTGATGAAGATGACTTGTTATGTGATGATGATTTACTTATTGACAACTCTAGTGATGAATACTATGATGAAACGTCAATTAATCATGCTAAACAAGATAGAACGAATGACAATGATAAGGAGAAGATTGAGCTTCTAACTAAAGAACTAAACACTCTTAAGTTAGCTCATGAAACTATCTTAGGGGATCATCGATAACTTTTGAGGACTCATGAGAAGTTACGCTTTGAAAAGCTCAATCTTGAGCAAGAGCATGAGTTCTTAAAAGCAATCAATGATGACCTTCGCAAGAAAAGTTCTTCTTACATTGCCAAGCATTTACTCTCATCTACTTACATGCCTCAAGTCAAGTCTAGTAACAAGAACAAGAAGGATTCTTCCTCTAGTAGTAACAATAATCATGATAAATCCAATATTGTTGCTTCTAGTAGTTCTCTTGATTCCACTAATGATTCTCTTAGCCAAGTTACACTTGAGCAAGAAAATAGCTTATTGAAGGGAATTATAGAGAAAGGTGTTTACAATAGCCTTGTCGGGAGTAAGCAATTCGAGGAAATTGTACGCAAGCAAGGAAGGCACCGGAAGAATCAAGGTGTTGGTTTTGAACGAAAGTTCAATGTCAATGGAGTTGAGTGGGAAGAAGATCAATATCACAAGACGAAGTTTTTTCGTCAACAAAAGAAGTATGATCCTACTTCCTTCAAGGGGACACAAGCTCAAGATGATCTTCCACCACAAGACCACAAGCACAAAGGCAAGGACAAGCTTCAAGAGGAGATTGATGCATTTGAAGAAGCTCCTAAGGCCTTGGTCAAGTGGGTTCCCAAGACTACGTCAAGTTCTACTTCATCAAGCACGACTACAACTCCAAGGATTCCCATCAAGATGATGTGGATCCCGAAAAAGAAGAACTAGAGAGTTCTTGAGGGTGACTCCGCCAACATTCTTCCTTCATATCATTATGGCAAGGACAAGTGCAATCAACTTCCACATCTTGCACTAGTTCAAGGAGTCACAAACCCTCATGTTGGTAAGGCAAGGGACAAGATAACCTAATGCTTTCATGGACATCATCTTGTGTGTGCATCACTCTATGTCTATGGATATACTTGTTTGTTCCTTACGGGACTAACCCGTGTAGGTATTGAAAGTGCAACTCACTCCGAAGGATTGCTCCAAATGATCTTCATCAACATTGAGCATCCACATCTTCAACACCTACATGAAGTCATCATCGACAAAACCCAAGGTTAGTTCATCCCTCTAAGGGGGGATCTCACATCTAGGGGGAGCTTAACTCTAAGAATTGAGTCAAAGCAACTCTAATGATGTGAACACATCAATGCATTATGTAAAAGTGGTAACCCCACTTGAGCTTAAACGATGAGTATGACCTATGATCAAATGTTATCATTTGACTCCTAAGTCAATATACTCATATATAGATGACCTAGTCATCACCAATTGTTTGATAGATGCTAGAATTGGTTGTGCATGCTTTGCCACATATTTCATTTGCCATTTTATTATGTGAGCATGTTGGTTGCATATTTAACTCATTCGAGGACATCCACTTGTTGCTTTGATTGATTGGCTTCTTTTTCTTTTGCCAAGTGGATGAACAAGAATGCCTAAGAACCTTCTCTAGCTATCTATGCTTTTCTTGTCTCAAACTCTATTCATGCTACGTCACAAAATTTGATCAAGTCAGATTCGAACCACTCTGTGTGAGGAGCACTCGGAGTCCCCGATTCGTCATGGACTTAAACTTCCAAAACTTCTTTGTGTGTTTTGGTCTGACCGATTCTTCCATTTCGGTCATACCGAGATCACTAAGTCGATCTAGGTTTTCAATATCGGTGCAACCGATTTGAAGTTTTCGGTCTCACCGATTTGCTGTAACTGTCAACAGTTATGCATCTCGGTGCCACCGAGTTGTTCCACTCGGTCACACCGACCGGGTCGGGCTATATATACACACGGGCAAAAATTTGGAAAACTTCTCCAAACCCCTTCGCCCGCGCATAGCTCGCTCTGCCTCCTAGGTCTCCGGATCATCGACTTCGTCGCCAGCCGCCTCCAGTCGCTTGTCTCCGCCGCCGTCAATGGAATTCATCCCCGCCGTTGCCGCTGTAGCGAGTTCATCGCCAAACTAGGGTATGGACTCGATCACAGTGCTATCCTCGTCCGATTCCTAGCACATTGTGTTCATTATGATTCTTGCCACGATTGAAACGCATCTATCTAGTCAAAACAATCCTTAGATTAGATGTGATTTGAAAATTTAGGGTTAGGTTTCCGCCGAAACCATCTCGGACCCACCGAGTTGAAAAACTCGGTTCCACCGATTCGGCTAAGGCCATTGCACAAGTGATTCTCGGTCTGACCGAGAATTGCAAATCGGTGTGACCGATTTTAGAACTCTGCGAAACCCTAGCAGTCTCGGTGCCACCGAACTTTGACTCGGTCTGACCGAGATCACTAGTTTAGGTTCCAAAAGCTGCTTCGGTATCACCGAGTTTGCAAATCGGTTGATCCGAAATGCTTTTTGTGGAAAACTAAAACTAAGTTTTTGAATCATTCTTTTGCAAAAATCTCTGCATTTTGTGATGCTCATCCATTCTATCTCAACTACATCTATTCACAGGGTCAGCAGTCAGTGTTTGCAGCATGTCAGACCAAAGTGATAGCCAAAACAGGGAAGAGGAGCAGATTCACATGAGTGAGGGCACTAGTCCCTCTAGTTCCTCAGATGATGGCAGTAGGAGCACTCCTAGCAATTTGCCCAAAGCAGCCACAAGAGCCAGAAGGAAGAGAAACTCAGACTCTGAGGATGAAGACTATGTGGTAGCTGAAGATGAGGCTACTTCCAAGAAGATAGTGCTCAAAAAGGAGCATGTCTCAGCAAAGACCACAAAGCCTGGACTAAACAGGAAGGTCCCTTCCAAGAGGACACCTATGCTGAAGGTCAGAGGATCAACACAAGAACCTGAGAAACCTGATCCCAAATAGCCTGCTGCAGAAGGAAAGAAGAGGAAGGAAAGGGTCAGAAAGACCATGGCCAGAGTTGTTGGACAACCTTCCACGATGGAAGAGGAAGAGGAAGAAGAGGTTGCTGCACCAGCACCCAAGGCACAAAAGCTGATGGGTGATGCTATAAGGTCAGGGGCTGCATCATCAAAGCCCAAAGAAGCACCCAAATCTGCCTCCAAGGCCAAGTCTGCACCTAAGAGGAATACCAGGAGCATACCGGCTGCTGAGAAGAACAAGGCCCCAGTGCCTGAAGTTGCAGTTGAGGAAGAAGATGAAGGACAAGTTCTGAGGAAGCTGAAACCCAAGATTCCAGACCATAATGATGCTCATCCAGTTGCTGAGAATATGAAGCTGAGGAAGGATGCAGGGCTCAGGCAGTGGAGATTGTCTGATCCCTATGCAATCAGAAGGAGGACTGTTGTTGATTACAGGTTCCACACTAAGGAACAACAAGACTTCTATGAGACTGTGCTATTGGACAAGAAGCCCATAGTTTGTGACATGAGGTGGGCTGATTGGAAATACATGAAGGCCAATGAGGATCACTACCCAGGAGTATTTGACAGTTTTAAGGCTTGTGGAGTTGATGAGTTTGTTGGACAGAAGTTCACAAACTAGAATGATGAGCTAGTTATGCAATTCTACTCCACAGCTCACTTTTATCCTGATGGCAGAATAGTCTGGATGTCTGAAGGTACAAGGTACCAATCCACTATTGAAGAATGGGCTGAACTGATAAATGCACCAAAGGAGAGTGAAGATGACTTGGATGTCTACTCCAAGAAGAAGAAGGATCACAATTCAATGTCACACATGTACAAGGAGATCCCAGACAAGGCACTTGAGACTTTCAAGTTTGGGTCTGTCCATTTTCTTCTGTCAGGGCTGCCGACAATCAACTGGATCCTCAGGCACACTCTCTTGCCCAAGTCAGGAGACCACAACATGATCAGAGGGCATGCAATAAATTTGCTACACATATTTGATGTGCCACAGAAATTCAAGGTCATGAGACTCATAGTTGAGACTATTAAGAGGACAGCAGCAGACCAGAAGAGAAGTTGTGGGTATGCCCCACAGATCCAGGAGCTGATCAACTCCAAGATGGGCACATGCAAATACCGGTTGGATAAGGAACACTTTGTCATCTATCCAGATTTTGAGGACAATCAAGTTGTCATGAATGAGAATGAACCATCCTCAGTGCAAGCTCAAGAGAAGAAGGAGAAGGCAAAGAAGGAGAAGGCTGCCAAGATGCCAACTTTAGAGGAGGCATCTGAGTACTTATTGAAGAGCAATCAAGACCAGCTTGGTTACCTAATAGCATCAACTCTGAGGATTGAGAAAGGGTTGGCCACCCTAACTTAAAACCAGGAGAGCCTGAAAAGAATCATGGAACAAAAGTTCTATGATTTAGATGTTAAAGTAACTGAGATTCAGTCAGTTGTGGAGCAGCTTCAGGATGAGATGCAGGAGAGGAAGGGCAGGACAACTACTGATGCATTTGCCAGAGTGCCTCGAGCTCATAGATCAGTTGCAGAGCCTGTGACAGACACCAGAGCCACTTCATCTGCACCAGCTATAGCTCCAGTGCAACCAGCTCCAACACCAACTCCTTCAGCTCCATCCACATTAACTGAAGTCTTCATCCAAGGAGCCATCTCTACACCACCAACTAAAGACCAAGCCTGAGAGACGAAGTAGTACTATGCATTTTCTAGGAACTTTTTGGTAACTTGTTACCAAAGGGGGAGAAAAATGTATAGATCATAGGCTTCGAGAGAGAGAGAGTTTGCTTTTGTTCTCTCTTGTCTTCGTGGTTGAACTTTATTTGCTTTTGCTTGCTTTAGATACTACACTATTATCTGCGAGACATTGATGATCATGTGTTTGATCATAAGCTACATTTCTGCTTGTTAGATGACATTATCTCATTTATATTTATATGATCATTCACTTTGCTTGGTGATGAGTGCATGTATTCAATCTTTATTATTTTGAGCGCTCCACCAAGATGTATGTGACATGGAAGAGTAACCCATGAGCCTAACTCCTTGTGCATTTGCAGTCCAAAGCAAATCTTAAACTATGTACAAATTTAGGGGGAGCTCTTGCTTATCACATACTTCTCAAAGCAACGATGTTTTTCAATCTTATTATCATTTGTCGAAGCTTTGATCTATATGTTGTCATCAATTACCAAAAAGGGGGAGATTGAAAGTGAAACTATCCTAGGTGGTTTTGGTAATTCCTAACAACATATAGCTCATTGAGCTAATACTATTCCAAGACAAATATTTCAGGAAAGCTCAACGAATGGCATGGCATGGATGAGGAAAGTGGATTCCTCAAAAATACTAAGGATAAAAGGATTGGCTCAAGCTCAAAAGCTCAAGACTCTATGTTTTATATTTTAGTGATCCAAGATCACATTGAGTCTATAGGAAAAGCCAATACTATCAAGGAGGGATGAGGTGTTGCTTGATGAGTTTCTTTCTTCAAGTGCTTAGTGATATGCTCCAAAAAACCCTCAAATACTTTCTCATATCCACATATGACCTAAACCTAAAGTCAAACTCGGCCCCACCGATTCATTCTATCCAGCGCCACCGAGTTCAGATGTCATAGCCACTGCCGCAAACCATAGGCAAATCGGTCTCACCAATAGGGATCTCGGTCTCACCGAGATGGGATTGTAATATCTCTGTTTCCCTTCGTAACATTTTGATCTAACCGAAGTGAGCGATCGGTCCCACCGAGATTGCAATGTAAACTCTCTGTTTCCCTTTCGTAACATTTCGGTCCCACCGAAAAGAGCGATTCGGTCCCACCGAGTTTACCTGACCAACTCTCTGGTTAGCTAATTACCAAAATCGGTCTCACCGAGTTTGAGTAATCGGTCTCACCGAGATTATGTTATGCCCTAACTCTAACCATTTCGGTCCTACCGAGTTGCATGTCGGTCCCACCGAAATCACTAACAGTCACTAGGTTTACTGAATCGGTCCGACCGAGTTTGTTGATTCGGTCCCATCGAGATTGGTAAATTGTGTGTAACGGTTAGATTTTGTGTGGAGGCTATATATAATCCTCCACCTCCTCTTCATTCATGGAGAGAGCCATCAGAACAAACCTACACTTCCAACTTACCATTTCTGAGAGAGAACTACCTACTCATGTGTTGAGGCCAAGATATTCCATTCCTACGATTTGAATCTTGATCTCTAGCCTTCCCCAAGTTGATTTCCACTCAAATCTTCTTTCCACCAGATCCAAATCCTGTGAGAGAGAGTTGAGTGTTGGGGAGACTATCATTTGAAGCACAAGAGCAAGGAGTTCATCATCAACACACCATTTGTTACTTCTTGGAGAGTGGTGTCTCCTAGATTGGCTAGGTGTCACTTGGGAGCCTCCGACAAGATTGTGGAGTTGAACCAAGGAGTTTGTAAGGGCAAGGAGATTGCCTACTTCGTGAAGATCTACCGCTAGTGAGGCAAGTCCTTCGTGGGTGACGGCCATGGTGGGATAGACAAGGTTGCTTCTTCATGGACCCTTTTGGGTGGAGCCCTCCGTGGACTCGCGCAACCGTTACCCTTTGTGGGTTGAAGTCTCCATCAACGTGGATGTACGATAGCACCACCTATCGGAACCACGGCTCAAAAATCACCATGTCTCCAAATTGCGTTTGAAATCTCCAAACCCTTCCCTTTACATTCTTGCAAGTTGCATGCTTTAATTTCCGCTGCTCATATTCTCTTTGCATGCTTGCTTGAATTGTGTGAAGATTGCTTGACTTGTGCTAAGATAGCTAAAATCTGCCAAAGACTAAAATTGGGAAAAGGTTAAGTTTTTCATTGGTCAAGTAGTCTAATCACCCCCCTCTAGACATACTTCAAGGTCCTACAGGTGGCCCGACCTGTGGGTCCCTGCTGTCAGGTGGAGGAATAATTATTTTGCATGTAATAAGGAGGCACTTCCTTGCGGCCGCCGTGGACCCAGCTGTCAGCCTCTCCACGTACAGTACTCTTCCGATGGAAGTCGTTCCTTGACCACGTTGACCACGTCGTGCTGAGATCACCAGGGCGGTGGATGACGGCGAGGCCTAGGAAGGGGACGAAGCGGAGCCGGGGAAGACGCGACAGTGGAAGCCCGCGCAGAGAGGAGTACGAGGGTTCACTGGTTCGGCTGCGGTGTGAGGCTGTCGTCGCCGCAGGGCCTGGCCAGCGGTGGGAATAGTAGGGGGCTGTGAGGCCTCCGCAGCAGCACAGCCGGCCATAGGAGGCAGGAGCATGCGGCACAACCGGCGCTGCTTTGGGAGGCTGGAGCAAGAAGACCAGAGGTTGAAGAAGCACTACGGCCGTTGGATGGACATCGTACGGTCACTGTAGCTAGAATCGTTCATATTGACTAAGTTGACAAAGCCCTCCATCCCCGTAAACTTAGTAGGCCCACAAGTCAGCCTCCCACCAAGGAGGGTCCCAGCTAGCAGGGGGAGTATTCATTTTTTGTGCGTAATAAGGAGGTTCCAATGGGCCCAAGCTGACAGAGGGGGGAACATTTTTTTTTGCGAAATACGGTGGCCCGTCCGGTGGGTCCCAGCAGTCAGGGGGGAAACATTTTTTTCGCGAACTACGGTGGCCCGTCCGGTGGGTCCCTGCTGTCAGGTGGAGGAATAATTATTTTGCACGTAATAAGGAGGCACTTCCTTGCGGTTGCCGTGGACCCAGCTGTCAGCCTCTCCATGTACAGTACTCTTCCGATAGAAGCTGGTCGTTGACCACATTGACCATGCCGTGCCGAGAGAACCACGGCGGTGGATGACGACGAGGCCTTGGAAGGGGACGACGCAGAGCCGGGGAAGACGCGGCAGTGGATGCCCACGCGGAGAGGAATACGCGTCAACTTCTTTTTTTAGGGGACGCGTCAAACTTAGTAGGCCCACAAGTGTGTGGCAGAGAATTTATAGCCCATTTCCGATTTGTAAGAATGCACAACCCATTTTTGAATTCTAATAGAATTTACTACAGCCCATTTACGGTTTGTTAAAAGTACAACCCATTTTCTAGCTAGGACAACGACTAATAATTTCAACCAACCGTTCAAGACATAATTCAATAAAATCTCCCACATTTTGATGGGATCCGAAATATTTTTCTCCCAAAATTTCTAGTCAGATTAAATATAAATTTGTATTACGTAAAAATCCAACGAAACATTGCGCGTGCAACAATTAAAAATTAAGATTTTCAAAATCCATAAATAATATTTTGGAAACTGATTTCGTGTTTCGTGCATTTTTATAGTTACTGCCCAGTTTTTATAATTACATCCCATTTATTATTTTTTAAAGCCCATTTTCCTGTTAAGCCTAATGCATCCCTCCTAGGAAAGAGTTGCAGCCCGGCGGGGCGGAGAATAACAAGTTGGCCTTGCATGGGTATTCCTCAAAAAAAATGGTATAGCCGGGCTAGCCATTTTCATCTTGAAAAAAATTAATATCTGGGCTAGATATCTGACCTGGTCTAGACGGGCCATAGCCCGCCCAGTTAATACCCTGCTCTCCTCTGAACAACAACGAAAATATCGCCAATAAAAGCTCTGAAGTGCTCACGCCTAAAAAACACAAATACTGCTCGAGCTGCTTGGTCCCAGCTGTCGGCCGCACCTTGTGCAATTCTCTCGTTTATATTGACTACATAGGTTGACAATGGTGTGGGACCGTGATGTCAGGAAACCAGGAGGAAGCAAAAAAATATAGTTGCACATAATAAGGAGGCACTTGCGTACGTACGGCTATGGCCCTAGTGGGTCCCTACTGTCATCCAGTCAAAATAAAGTCATCTCCTGAATCCTCATGTTCGTTGACCATGTTAACAATGCTTGGCACCACGGTGAGCGCAACAACTCGAAGGACGACGAAGAGGGCCTCGCAGGCCCTATGGATAGTCTGATACAGCGCCCGCTGTTCATTCAGGAAGCCAGGATCATCGGACACCTATGAGCACCTTCGAGAGACTGAGACGGCTTGAAATGGTAAGGCCGCGCTTGGGAGCTCTGGTTTATTTCACACCTGTTTTAACAAACAAGTGTAATGTACTCGTCATCAGAAACAACACATAAAATAAAGGCATAATGAAACCAAGGGCCCGAGGTCTGTAAGTAAAACCGGCGGGTTACACGTGTAATTTGAGAGACCAATGTATATTTTACTAGTCGAAATCGACCAACCAAGTGCTTCACCCGAGACCATTTTCTTTTATTTACAAGCGTCAGTTATACAAGCGGTTTTGGTTGGAAAACGACGATCCACTCACGGCCTAAGATGATGAGTTGGTCGGAAGATCATATGGTTTCACGTCTAACCTACCCGACTTGTCGTATAGGCTATGAATGAAACATAAGACGACGAACATCTTAAGCACGGAAACAACAGAAGAGGATGATCTTCTTAACAAGCAAATCACTGGCATTAGATCGACATGCAAAACAATACGAAGCATTATTCTCAGGAGGCACGGTGAACAGCTCATGATGCCGCATGCCACAACATTCCAAGCTCAACTTTGCAATCAAACACAAGGCCTGGCATTACATAGACAATATTCAAAACAAACTCTTAACACAGGAATATCTCAGCAGAGTAACTATTTACTTCTAAACTGAACACAGGAATAGGAAAAAATGATTGACGCTGCTCACAACAAAGGGCGTCCCACTCAAAAATATCAAATGCATGTCTTCTGGCTAACATCAATGAGCAAATTTTGACAAGGTTTTCCAATTCCAATATATTAAACTAAGGTGTTCTTGCTAACATCAATGATTAAACTTTGACAAGCTTTTCCCATTCAAAATATGTAATGCCTATGATCGTGGAGTCCTGTCGTGGCTTCTTGTACTTGTTTGGGCACTTTTTGCCCAGTGCACTCCACGTGTTGTAGAATTGCCGATGTTGTCTGCAGACTAGTCATGTCACCAACGTCTACTAATACTCTGTAAAGCTTCTCAGTCATTCCTTTTGTAATGTAGCGCAAACAGTGACTGCTTCTTTCTGCAAAGTGGAATGACCAACTGGACCGAGTAATGCATCAGTTTTCCTTGGACACATTGGCTCCTTTTGTGCAGTTCAACTAAAATCAAAGTCGGAATAAAACCAAGCTTTAATTTTGATATCCTTGTAAGCAACAATAGGTATAAGGGAAACAATTACTCAGAAATAACGGTTGATGACTTGTACTCACAGAAGAAAAGCATCTACTGATCTACCTTATCTTAATGGGAAACAAAGCAGGAGAGTAGCAATTCTCCATCGATGTAATTCATTCATATTGACTGAGACATTATCTTAACAATGCCTTGTTTGAACATGTATAAAGAACGACAAAGCAGAAAAGTACCATTCCTAAAACAATGCGACTGATTCATTTTAACAGAGACATTATCTTAACAATACCTTGGTTAAACATGTAGAAAGAACTACAAAGCAGGATAGTACCATTCCTAAAACAATGCGACTGAATCGTTTTAACAGAGGCAAAAAAGGAATCAAGTACTGGCCAATAAAGGGATGAAACATGCGGCCACAAAAATGGTAATCCCGCCAATCCCTAACAAGTGTTGCAGTTTTGAACTAAGATTCAGTAGTTAATTAATTTTGAGAGTGGCGTTGCTTAATTTTACGAGCGACATTAGATTAACAAAAAGCATAAACAGTTCCAGGGGAGAGTGGGCGCAACAACAGCATGTGCTTCCATCTACTTATAAAGGGGGTGCTGCAGAGTTTTGTTGTAACAAAGAAACAAGCATCATGTATAGGTTGGAACAATTTTTGCTCACTTAATGGTAAAAGACAACAGTTCAATAGCTTCAATTCAACATTTATCCAAAACAAAACCAATACAAGTATCTCAAAGCACACTGCAACATCATGTGGATGAAAGTTGGTACTGACCTTTCTTGACCAAGATTTGAAACAGCTCGAGAGGAAGACTGGACACATATCCCAACACATATATGAAATCTGGATCTCATCTTGTGCAGTTTCACCAAAATTAAGCAAAGTCGCCGGTGTGACATTCAAGTTGAACTGCACAAAACACTCTTAAAAGTGTTTCGTGTAGCGAAGCAAAATGTCGCAATAGCAACAAGTTGAATAGATATCCCTGTTTAAATAGAGACAAAAAAGGAATCAATTACTGGCTAATGAAGGAGGATGAAACACGCGGCCACAAAAATGGTAATCCCGCCAATCCCTAACAAGTGTTACAATTTTGAAATAAGATTCAGTAGTTAATTCTGAGAGTGGCTTGCTTAATTTTACCAGCGACATTAGATTAACGAAAAGCATAAACAGTTCCAGGGGAGAGTGGGCGCAACAACAATATGTGCTTCCATCTACTTATAAAGCGGGTGATGCTGATTTTGATGTAACAAAGCAACAAGCATCATGTCTGGGTTGGTCCCATTTTTGTTCACTACTTAATGTGAAAAGACAGCAATACAATAGCTTCAATTCAACATTTATTTAAAACAGTACCAAAACAAGTAGCACAACATCTCAAAGCACACTGCACATCATTTTGATGAGACCAACTGGAAACAAATCTCGATCTCCTTTTGTGCAGTTCCACCAAAATTAAGTAAAGTCACCGGTGTGACATTCAAGTTGAACTGCACAAAACACTCATAAAACATAAGTGTTTCACGTAACGAAGCAAAATGTTGGCAACAAGTTGAATAGATATCCCTGTTTTAACAAAGGCAAAAAATGGAAACAATTACTTGCCGATAAAGGAGGATGAAACAAACAGCAACAAAAAGAAGCACCTAACTTATCTTGATGGAAAACAAAGTAGGATAGTAGCATTTCTAAAACGGTTGCATTGATTCATATTAACAGAGACATTCTCTTAGAACAACATTCGTTAAAAATGTAATTTACTTTTAACAGTGGCATTGCTTCAATTTTCCGGCGGCATTCTTAGATTAACAACAGCAAAATAGTTGTATGGGGCATGGGACATGGCAGCACCATGTGCGTCCACACGTATAAATGGGTGATGCAGACTATGTAGACAAGCAACATATCTGCGTTGGTCCCATATTTGTTCTCTTCAACCTTTTTCCTATGTGAGGGCAGCAAATCTAGTCCTGCACAAACTACCCGACCCCCCAGTTTCCGGTTACCCCCTTTTTCCATTTTTGACCAACAAAGCGGCTGGATAGCCAGTCCATACTACTTTCCCTCCCTCCTTTCCTCATTGAACCACGTCCTAGATTCATGCTCCAGCCCACCGAACCCTTCTTTCCTCTTTGAACCAAGACCTAGATTCGACTATAGATCGAAAAAGATCCACATGCAGCTAGAGCAAGGATGGTTTTGAAGAAACTTATACCTTAGGGTCGTCGGGATGTGGCAAGGCGTGCGGTGGGAGGCCGGATCTGCCCACACTACGTACAGCAGTGAGGAAGAAGGGGTCGGTGGCCCTCCCGCACAGGCGCTGGGTGAAAGAGAACATCATACAATTTACCATTGTATTGGGTGTGTTGGGGACACAAGAGACTCTTTGTTATTTGGTTGCAGGGTTGTTTGAGAGAGACCATCTTCATCCTACGCCTCCTACGGATTGATAAACCTTAGGTCATCCACTTGAGGGAAATTTGCTACTGTCCTACAAACCTGTGCACTTGCAGGACCAACAACGTCTACAAGAAGAAGGTTGTGTAGTAGACATCAAATGGCACCTCCGCGTTCAACACACGTGCAGCCCCGTGATGTCTCCCACGCCTTGATCCAGCAAGGAGGAGGGAGAGGTCGAGGAAGAAGGCTCCAACAGCAGCACGACGACGTGGTGGTGATGGAGTGGCAGTACTTCGGCAGGGCTTCGCCAAGCTCTTGCGGAGGAGAGAGATGTTGGGGAGGGCAGGGGCTGCGCCTTGGATGTGGTACTGAAGCCCTCCCCTCGCCCCTCTATTTATAGGAGAAGGGGGAAGGGGGGCCGACCCCTCTATATGGGATCTAGAGGGGGGGGGGCAAGGGGGGAGGGGGCTTGCCCCCCAAGGAAGGGGAGGCGCCCCCCCTTAGGGTCCCGCCAACCCTAGGCTCATGGTCCCTAGGGGGGGTGGTGCCCAGCCCTCCAAGGGGTTGGTTCCCTTCCCTCTACAGCCCATGAGGCCCTCCGGGACAGGTGGCCCCTGCCGGTGGACCCCCGGAACCCCTCCGATGTCCCCGGTACAATACCTGTAAGCTCCCAAATATTTCCGGTGACCATATGACAACATCCCATATATAAATCTTCACCTCCGGACCATTCCGGAACTCCTCGTGACGTCCGAGATCTCATCCGGGACTCCGAACAACATTCGGTAATCACATACAAATCTTCCTAATAACCCTAGCTTCATCGAACCTTACGTGTGTAGACCCTACGGGTTCGGGAATCACGCAGACATGGCCGAGAGACAGCTCTCCGACCAATAACCAATAGCGGGATCTGGATACCCATGTTGGCTCCCACATGTTCCATGATGATCTCATCAGATGAACCACGATGTCGAGGATTCAAGTAATCCCGTATACAATTCCCTTTGTCAATCGGTACGTTACTTGCCCGAGATTCGATCGTCGGTATCCCAATACCTCTTTCAATCTCGTTACCGGCAAGTCACTTGACTCGTTCCGTAATGCATGATCCCGTGACTAACCACTTAGTCACATTGAGCTCATTATGATGATGCATTACCGAGTGGGCCCAGAGTTACCTCTCCGTCATACGGAGTGACAAATTCCAGTCTCGATTCGTGCCAACCCAACAAACACTTTCAGAGATACTTGTAGTGCACCTTTATAGTCACCCAGTTACGTTGTGACGTTTGGAACACCCAAAGCACTCTTACGGTATCCGGGAGTTACACAATCTCATGGTCTAAGGAAATGATACTTGACATTAGAAAAGCTTTAGCAGACGAACTACATGATCTTGAGATATGCTTAGTATTGGGTCTTGTCCATCACATCATTCTCCCAATGATGTGATCTCGTTATCAATGACATCCAATGTCCATAGTCAGGAAACCATGACCATCTGTTGATCAATGAGCTAGTCAACTAGAGGCTCACTAGGGACATGTTGTGGTCTATGTATTCACACATGTATCACGGTTTCCGGTTAATACAATTATAGCATGAACAATAGACAATTATCATGAACAAGGAAATATAATAATAATCATTTTATTATTGCCTCTAGGGCATATTTCCAACAGTCTCCCACTTGCACTAGAGTCAATAATCTAGTTACACTGTGATGAATCGAACACCCATAGAGTTCTGGTGTTGATCATGTTTTGCTCCCGGAAGAGCTTTAGTCAGCGGATCTGCAACATTCAGATCCGTATGCACTTTGCAAATATCTATGTCTCCATCTTGAACATTTTCACGAATGGAGTTGAAGCGACGCTTAATGTGCCTGGTCTTCTTGTGAAACCTGGGCTCCTAGAAGAGAGTCATCGAAGAGAGTCATCGGCCCCGACACATTGGGAATAACTCCTAGGTCGGTAATGAACTCCTTCATCCAGATTGCTTCATGTGCTGCCTCCGAGGCTGCCATGTACTCTGCTTCACATGTAGATCCTGCCATGATGCTTTGCTTGCTGCTGTGCCAGCTCACTGCCCCACCATTCAAAATATACATGTATCCGGTTTGTGACTTGGAGTCATCCAGATCTGTGTCAAAGCTAGCATCGACGTAACCCTTTACGATGAGCTCTTCGTCACCTCCATAAACTAGAAACATATCCTTAGTCCTTTTCAGGTACTTCAGGATATTCTTGACCAGTGTTCCACGTCGGGATTACTTTGATACCTTGCTACCAAACTTATGACAAGGTTTACATCAGGTCTGGCACACAGCATGGCATACATAATAGACCCTATGGCTGAGGCATAGGGGATGACACTCATCGTTTCTCTATCTTCTGCCGTGGTCGGGCATTGAGCCGAGCTCAATTTCACACCTTGTAACACAGACAAGAACCCCTTCTTGGACTGATCCATATTGAACTTCTTCAATATCTTATCAAGGTATGTGCTTTATGAAAGACCTATGAGGCGTCTCGATCTATCTCTATAGATATTGATACCTAATATATAAGCAGCTTCTCCAAGGCCCTTCATTGAAAAACACCTACTCAAGTAGGCCTTTATGCTGTCCAAAAGTTCTATATCATTTCCAATCAAAAGTATGTCATCCACATATAATATGAGAAATGCTATAGAGCTCCCACTCACTTTCTTGTAAACGCAGGCTTCTCCATAAGTCTGCATAAACCCAAACGCTTTGATCATTTCATCAAAGCGAATGTTCCAACTCTGAGATGCTTGCACCAGCCCATAGATGGATCGCTGGAGCTTGCATACCCTGTTAGCATTCTTAGGATCGACAAAACCTTCCGGCTGCATCATATACAATTCTTCCTTAAGATGGTTGTTAAGGAATGCCGTTTTGACGTCCATTTGCCGTATCTCATAATCATAGTATGCGGCAATTGCTAACATGATTCGGACGGACTTCAGCTTCGCTACGGGAGAGAAAGTCTCATCGTAGTCAACCCCTTGAACTTGTCGATAACCCTTAGCGACAAGTCGAGCTTTAGAGATGGTAACATTACCATCCGCGTCCGTCTTCTTCTTAAAGATCCATTTATTTTCTATCGCTCGCCGATCATCGGGCAAGTTTGTCAAAGTCCATACTATGTTTTCATACATGGATCCTATCTCGGATTGCATGGCTTCAAGCCATTTGTTGGAGTCTGGGCCCGCCATCGCTTCTTCATAGTTCAAAGGTTCACCATTGTCTAACAACATGATTTCCAGGACAGGGTTGCCATACCATTCTGGTGTGGAACGTGTCGTTGTGGACCTACAAAGTTCAGTAGCAAATTGATCCGAAGTACCTTGATCATCATCATTAACTGTAACGCCCCGGTTTCGATGCGCCAGGTGTCTGCCAGTTATTCGCCTTAGTTGCCATGTCATTTGCTTGCGTGTTTCATTTTGCCATGTCATCATCTGCATTTCATCTGCATGTTTTTCAAAACTTGCATCCATTCGGGTTCTCCCGGTTCTCTCCATTGTCCGTTCGGAGTCCGGACCATTCGTGCATGCCCGTCGCCCCCTCTCAGACCTTGTTTCGTGTGCGGGTGTTAAACTTTCTCGGAATGTCCCCAGGTTTGCCAAGCGGCCTTGGTATAGCACCGGTAGACCGCCTGTCAAGTTTCGTGCCATTTGGAGGTTGTTTGATACTCCAACGGTTAACCGGGTAACCGTAAAAGCCCCTTTCATCTTGCAGCCCAACACCCCTCCAAACTGGCCCAAAACCCAGCAAACTCCCCTCCATGCTCTCGGTCGTTCGATCACGATCGTGTGGGCGAAAACCGTGCTCCGTTTGGACTCTCCTAGCTCCCTCTACCTATAAATATGTGCCCCTCCCGGATTTTTCGCGCAGTCCAAACCCTAGCCATCTTCCTCCTCCCGCAGCCGGACATGTCCGTTCCACCGCCGGACGTGTCCACCGCCTCCAGCCACCTCACTCCAGCGTATCACAGGCCGCCACGTCGTCGTCGCCGCCGTCCCGGCCAACCCACAGCCGCCACATCGCCCTTGCTCCTCCCCCACTTCCCCCGCAGGCCCGCCAAGCCCGGGCGCAGCCCGCCGAGCCCAGATCGGGGCCCGAGCCGAGTGCCCACGAGCCCGCCGCCGTCTCCCGCTGCTTTGCTCATCTGGATCGGGTGGATCCCGATCCAGGGCCTCCTCCGCTTGCCGGAGCAAGCCGCCGCCGCCCGCCGGCGACCACCCAGGCTAGCGCCGCCCCGTCCCGCCTCCTTCTCCTTCCCTCCTCTGCTCTCCCTCTCACCTAGTCGCTCCCCGTGCTCCCTGTAGGAGCTCCTCGATGGCCATGGCACCCGAAGACGACCTCCCTGCCTGTGCTCGTCGCCGGCCAACCGGACTCCGTGGACCCCTTCCGCCACCAGATCCGGAGGCCCCATGCCCGGATCGACCCATTCCCGGCCTTCCCTGTGCCCACCAGAGCCCCACGCCCGCCCACCATCGCCGTTGACTTCCACCGGAGTCGTCCTGTACGAGGAATGGAGCTTCCCCTATGTGGATCCCCTTTTCGCCTGGGTAATTTTTCACCAAGTCCCCGAATCTGCAACATTATCATGCCATGTTCATCGCACCATATCTCCATGCATACTGCTCCTTTTCGTGCGTGTAATATGTCAAATTGTTCGTCTCAACGAGTACTTCATTTCATTCCATTGCACCATGTTCATTTGAGTCTATGTTGATGCCTGAATCGTCGTTGCAAGAGTGCTATATGATGTTGTCTGCTGTCTGTTAACAGAACATGCTCATTTGTCATTTTTACCATGTTTGATGTGTGCATCCTATGAGGTTGATGTCTACATGTGTTTTGATCTATGTCATGTCATCTTTACAGTGATGTATGCCATGTATTTTTGTGATCATTGTGGTGACTAGAACAAGCATGCAAACTAGGCTTCGTGATGTTGCTGTTTTTAGTCCCTGTTCTGCTGTTATTTTGATGCCATGTAAACTTGATCTACAGAGAGATCCAAGCATATTTTGAGATACTTCAGTAAGGATGTTTTGAACATATGGTTATGCTCTATCCATTCATGCCCCTGGTTGCAATTATGGAGTAGTCTAGCATGTCATTTTCGTGCTCTACTTTTGCTACAAAATGTTTCCTGGCAGATTGTTTACATGTTATTCAATTTTGCCAAGGTTGTTGTAGTTGATCCTTACATGCTATGAACTTGTTCTTGCCTTGGTTTGTTTCATAAACATGTCTTCTTGCTGATGCTATGCTTATATTGTCATGCAATGACTTGTGGTGAGTGAATCAAGCTTGTTTAGTAGGGTATTTGTTGTTGCTGTTTTGCTAGGCTGAATCTGTTATTTCGTGATGCTATGTAAACTTGTTGCTACTAGTCATTCTATGCATAATCTGGAGATGTTCACTAAGGGTGTTTTGTTATACATGTCATGATCTATCCATCCATGCCCCTGGTTGCATTTATAGCCTGCTGTAGCTTGTTGCAAACTTGCTCCAAAGTTGCTAAATAATGTTGATGTCGGCCTTTTAACATTAAGTTCAGTTGTTGCCATGTGTTTTGCTAGTGATCCATGCACCCTATGAACTTGCTCTTGCCATGCTTAGCTTCATAATCATGTCTTCTTACTGTTGGTTGCCTTGCCATGCCATGTTTTGCTCTGTAGTGAGTTGCACAAGCTCATCTACATGCCTACTTATCATTGTTTCTGCCATGTTTGAATTTGTATTATAACTTGCTATGTTTATATGGGTGCCATCATATCTTCTGATCCTTTTTGGCTCATGGCCAGTAAGGGACTCTTGTTCTATGCATTTAGTAGTATCATGCCATGCCTTTGTTTGCCATGATAAGTTCCTGTAACATGTTGTTTGGTAGCTCTAAACATTGTGACCTGATGTTATTTTCTGCAAAGTCTGAACTGTTATTATTTGCAATCTTGCCATGTGTGTTTGAGCGTGTTCTAGTGATTTCTGGAGATAGCTCAGTGTTCATGTTTTGTTATGCTTTACATGTACATCATGCCCATGCCTTTTGTTTTCTTGTGGAGGTCCTGTAGCATGTTGTTTTGATGCTTGCATTATGCCTAGTTGCTGTTTTGGACAGCTTGTCCTTTAAACTTGTATAGAGTGTATGTGTTGAACCGTTGCTCCGTTTTGAGTGTGCTCTATATGAAACTTGCTTGATATTGCATGTAGCTTCATATTATCATGTTGAATCCTTGTTTTGGTGTGTTTGCTTGATGTTTGGGGTGCATTTTGCATCAATGCCATGTTTAACTTGTTTTGCTCATATCTTCTAGGCCGTAGCACCGAACTAAATGAACTTTATATGTAACTTGACTAGAATCTCGTGCAGTTCATCTTTGTGCATCTTAACTTGCTGTTTAACAACTTGAACGTAAGGTTTATTCAGATCTGGACCAACTTCGAAATTTGCATATGAGGACTTACCGGAATTGTTATATGTTGTTCCCGACCTCATTTAAACTTGCTTTGATGTGTTGCTCTTGTATGCATCATCTCTTGCCATGAGTAGCTTCATGTAGTCTTGTCATGCATCATACTTGTATTGTGCATCATGCCTTGTCTATGTGTGGTGTGTTTACCATGTGGTGTGCTTCTTCTCGATAGTTCCCGTTTCGTTGCGATCGTGAGGATTCGTTCGTCTACGTTTGGTTCATCTTCGTGGCTTCATCCGTTTGTCTTCTTCATGGACTCGTCCTTCTTCCTTGCGGGATTTCAGGCAAGATGACCGCTACCCTGGATCTCACTACTATCATTGTTATGCTAGTTGTTTCGTTCTATCACTATGCTGCGCTTCCTATCACCTGTTTATCAAGCCTCCCCAAATTGCCATGAACCTCTAACCTTTGACACCCTTCCTTGCAAACCGTTGCTTGGACATGTTACCGCTTCGCTCAGCCCCTCTTATAGCGTTGCTAGTTGCAGGTGAAGTTGAAGATTGCTCCATGATGGATAGGATTATGTTGGGATATCACAATATCTCTTTTATTATTATTAATGCATCTATATACTTGGTAAAGGGTGGAAGACTCGGCCTTATGCCTGGTGTTTTGTTCCACTCTTGCCGCCCTAGTTTCCGTCATACCGGTGTTATGTTCCCGGATTTTGCGTTCCTTACGCGGTTGGGTGATTTATGGGACCCCCTTGACAGTTTGCTTTGAATAAAACTCCTCCAGCAAGGCCCAACCTTGGTTTTACCATTTGCCTCACCTAGCCTTTTTCCCTTGGGAGTCACGCTCTTGAGGGTCATCTTTATTTTACCCCCCCGGGCGAGTGCTCCTCCGAGTGTTGGTCCAAACTAGAGCACCGTGCGGGACCATTCCTTGGCAACTTGGATTCGTCGGTTCCTGTACGCTTCGCTTATCCGGTGTGCCCTGGGAACGAGATATGTGCAGCTCCTATCGGGATTTGTCGGCACATCCGGGAGGCTTTGCTGGTCTTGTTTTACCATTGTCGAAATGTCTTGTAAACCGGGATTCCGAGTCTGATCGGGTCTTCCTGGGAGAAGGTATATCCTTCATTGATCGCGAGGGCTTATCATGGGCTAAGTTGGGACACCCCTGCAGGGTTTAAACTTTCGAAAGCCGTCCCCGCGGTTATGGGTAGATGGGAATTTGTTAATGTCCAGTTGTAGATAACTTGACACCAGATCCGAATTAAAACGCATCAACCGCGTGTGTAGCCGTGATGGTCTCTTTTCGGTGGAGTCCGGGAAGTGAACACGGTTTTCGGTTATGTTTGACGTAAGTAGGAGTTCAGGATCACTTCTTGATCATTGCTAGCTTCATGACCGTTCCGCTTGCTCTCTTCTCGCTCTTATTTGCATATTTTAGCCACCATATATGCTTAGTCGCTGCTGCAGCCTCACCACTTTACCCCTTCCTTTCTCTTTAAGCTTTGCTAGTCTTGATACCCATGGTAATGGGATTGCTGAGTCCTCGTGGCTCACAGATTACTACAACAACAGTTGCAGGTACAGGTTCTGCGATGATCTTGACGCGAGAGCGATGTTTGCTTGTCTTGGAGTTCTTCTTCTGCTTCTTCTTCGATCAGGGGATAGGTTCCAGGTCGGCAGCCTGGGCTAGCAGGGTGGATGTCGTTTGAGTTTCTGTTTGTGTTTCATCCATAGTCGGATGGTGCTCTTATATATGATGATGTTGTATTCGTGTGGCATTGTATGCCTTATGTATGTATCCCCATCTATTATGTAATGTTGATGTAATGATATCCACCTTGCAAAAGCGTTTCAATATGCGGGTTTATCCTTGGTGGGACCTTCGAGTTCCTTTTGGATAGGGTCGCATATTGGGCGTGACATTAACTTCCTCTCTAGTCGGTGCAGGCACCACAGGAACATCTTCCTGAGCTGTGCTATTTACCGGTTCAAGAGGTAGTACTTCATCAAGTTCCACTTTCCTCCCACTTACTTCTTTCGAGAGAAACTCTTTCTCCAGAAAGGACCCGTTCTTGGCAACGAAAATCTTGCCTTCGGATCTGAGGTAGAAGGTATACCCAATGGTTTGCTTAGGGTATCCTATGAAGATGCATTTTTCCGACTTGGGTTCGAGCTTTTCAGGTTGAAATTTCTTGACATAAGCATCGCATCCCCAAACTTTTAGAAACGACAGCTTAGGTTTCTTCCCAAACCATAATTCATACGGTGTTGTCTCAATGGATTTAGACGATGCCCTATTTAAAATGAATGTAGCTGTCTCTAAAGCATATCCCCAAAATGAGAGCGGTAAATCGGTAAGAGATATCATAGACCGCACCATATCCAATAGAGTGCGATTACGACGTTCGGACACACCGTTACGCTGAGGTGTTCCAGGCGGCGTGAGTTGTGAAACAATTCCACATTTCCTTAAGTGCGTACCAAATTCGTGACTTAAATATTCTCCCCCATGATCTGATCATAAGAACTTTATTTTTCTGTCACGTTGATTCTCTACCTCATTCTGAAATTCCTTGATCATTTCAAAGGTCTCAGACTTGTGTTTCATTAAGTAGACATACCCATATCTACTTAAGTCATCAGTGAGGGTGAGAACATAACGATAGCCACCGCGAGCCTCAACGCTCATTGGACCGCACACATCTGTATGTATAATTTCCAATAAGTTGGTCGCTCACTCCATTGTTCTGGAGAACGGAGTCTTGGTCATTTTGCCCATGAGGCATGGTTCGCACGTGTCAAATGATTCGTAATCAAGAGACTCCAAAAGTCCGTCTGCATGGAGCTTCTTCATGCGTTTGACACCAATGTGACCAAGGCGGCAGTGCCACAGGTATGTGGGACTATCATTATCAATCTTACATCTTTTGGTATTCACACTATGAATATGTGTAACATCACATTAGAGATTCATTAAGAATAAACCATTGACCAGCGGGGCATGACCATAAAACATATCTCTCATATAAATAGAACAACCATTATTCTCAGATTTAAATGAGTAGCCATCTCGTATTAAACGAGATCTAGATACAACGTTCATGCTCAAAGCTGGCACTAAATAACAATTATTGAGGTTTAAAACTAATCCCATAGGTAAATGTAGAGGTAGCGTGCCAACGGCAATCACACCGACCTTGGAACCATTCCCGACGTGCATCATCACCTCGTCCTTCGCTAGTCTCCGCTTATTCCGCAGCTCCTGGTTTGAGTTACAAATATGAGCAACCGCATCGGTATCAAATACCCAGGAGATACTACGAGTACTGGTAAGGTACACATCAATAACATGTATAGCACATATACCTTTGGTGTTGCCAGCCTTCTTATCCGCTAAGTACTTGGGGTAGTTCCGCTTCCAGTGACTGTTTCCCTTGCAATAAAAGTACTCAGTCTCAGGTTTGGGTCCGTGCTTTGGCTTCTTCCTGGCAACTGGCTTACCGGGCGCGGCAACTCCCTTGCCGTCCTTCTTGAAGTTTTTCTTACCCTTGCCTTTCTTGAAACTAGTGGTTCTATTGACCATCAACACTTGATGTTCCTTTTTGATTTCTACCTCCGCTGTTTTCAGCATTGAAAATACTTCAGGAATGGTTTACCATCCCCTGCATATTTTAGTTCATCACAAAGCTTTTGTAGCTAGGTGGGAGCGACTGAAGGATTCTGACCGCCTCATCCGGGAGGTTAATGTCTAGCTGAGACAAGAGGTTGTGCAACCCAGACATTTTGAGTATGTGCTCACTGATAGAACTATTCTCCTCCATCTTACAACTATAGAACTTGTCGGAGAGTTCATATCTCTCGACCCGGGCATGAGCTTGGAAAACCATTTTCAGCTCTTGGAACATCTCATATGCTCCGTGTTGCTCGAAATGTTTTTGGAGCCCCGGTTCTAAATTGTAAAGCATGCCGCACTGAACCAGGGAGTAATCATCAACATGCGACTGCCATGCGTTCATAACGTCTGGATTAGCCGGGACGGGTGCTTCACCTAGCGGTGCTTCAAGGACATATGCTTTCTTGAAACCTATGAGGATGATCCTCAAGTTCCGGACCCAGTCCGTATAGTTGCTACCATCGTCTTTCAGCTTGGTTTTCTCTAGGAACGCGTTGAAATTGAGGTTGACATGAGCGTGGGCCATTTGATCTACAAGACATTTTGCAAAAGTTTTAGACTAAGTTCATGATAATTAAGTTCATCTCATCAAATTATTTAATGAACTCCCACTCAGATAGACATCCCTCTAGTCATCTAAGTGATACATGATCTGAGTCAACTAGGCCGTGTCCGATCATCATGTGAGACGGACTAGTCATCATCGGTGAACATCTTCATGTTGATCGTATCTTCTATACGTCTCATGTTCGACCTTTCGATCTCTTGTGTTCCGAGGCCATGTCTGTACATGCTAGGCTCGTCAAGTCGACCTATGTGTTTTGCATGTGTAAATCTGGCTTACACCCGTTGTATGTGAACGTTAGAATCTATCACACCCGATCATCACGTGGTGCTTCGAAACAACGAACTTTCGCAACGGCACACAGTTAGGAGAAACACTTTCTTGAAATTATTATGAGGGATCATCTTATTTACTACCATCGTTCTAAGTAAATAAGATGCATAACATGATAAACATCACATGCAATCAAATAGTGACATGATATGGCCAATATCATTTTGCTCCTTTTGATCTCCATCTTCGGGGCGCCATGATCATCATCGTCACCAGCATGACACCATGATCTCCATCATCGTGTCTCCATGAAGTTATCTCGCCAACTATTACTTCTACTACTATGGCTAACGGTTTAACAATGAAGTAAAGTAATTACATGGCATTATTCAGTGACACACATGTCATACAATAAATAAAGACAACTCCTATGGCTCCTGCCGGTTGTCATACTCATCAACATGCAAGTCGTGATTCCTATTACAAGAACATGATCAATCTCATACATCACATATATTTCATTCATCACATCCTTTTTGGCCATATCACATCACATGGCATATGCTGCAAAAACAAGTTAGACGTCCTCTAATTGTTGTTGCAAGTTTTTACGTGGCTGCTATATGTTTCTAGCAAGAACCTTTCTTACCTACGCAAAAACCACAACGTGATATGCCAATTGCTATTTACCCTTCATAAGGACCCTTTTCATCAAATCCGATCCGACTAAAGTGGGAGAGACAGACACCCGCTAGCCACCTTATGCAACTAGTGCATGTCAGTCGGTGGAACCTGTCTCACGTAAGCGTACGTGTAAGGTCGGTCCGGGCCGCTTCATCCCACGATGCCACCGAAACAAGATAAGACTAGTAGTGGCAAGTAAATTGACAAAATCTACGCCCACAACAAACTTGTGTTCTACTCATGCATAGAAACTACGCATAGACCTAGCTCATGATGCCACTGTTGGGGATCATTACAGAAATTAAAAAATTTCTACGCATCACCAAGATCAATCTATGGAGTAACTAGCAACGAGAGAGGGGGAGTGCATCTTCATACCCTTGAAGATCGCGAGACGAAACTGTTACAAGAACGCGGATGAAGGAGTCGTACTCGAAGCAATTCAGAACGCGGTGGATTCCGATCTTAGCGCCGAACAATGGCAGCTCCGCGTTCAACACACGTGCAGCCCGGTGACGTCTCCCACGCCTTGATCCAGCAACGAGGAGGGAGAGGTTGAGGAAGAAGTCTCCAACAGCAGCATGACGGCGTGGTGATGATGGAGTGGCAGTACTCCGGCAGGGCTTCGCCAAGCTCTTGCGGAGGAGGAGAGATGTTCGGGAGGGGAGGGGCTGCACCTTGGATGTGGTACTGCAGCCCTCCCCTCGCCCCTCTATTTATAGGAGAAGGGGGAAGAGGGGCCGGCCCCTCTAGATGGGATCTAGAGGGGGGGGGGCGGCCAAGGTGGGAGGGGGCTTGCCCCCCAAGCAAGTGGAGGCGCCCCCCTTAGGGTTCCCCCCAACCCTAGGTGCATGGGCCCTAGGGGGGTGGCGCCCAGCCCTCCAAGGGGTTGGTTCCCTTCCCTCTACAGCCCATGAGGCCCTCCGGGACAGGTGGCCCCTCCCGGTGGACCCCCGGAACCCCTCCGGTGTCCCCGGTACAATACCTGTAAGCTCCCAAATATTTCCAGTGACCATATGATAACATCCCATATATTAATCTTCACCTCCGGACCATTCCGAAACTCCTCGTGACGTCCGGGATCTCATCCGGGACTCCGAACAACATTCGTTAATCACATACAAATCTTCCTAATAACCCTAGCTTCATCGAACCTTACGTCTGTAGACCCTACGGGTTCGGGAATCACGCAGACATGGCCGAGAGACAGCTCTCCGGCCAATAACCAACAGCGGGATCTGGATACCCATGTTGGCTCCCACATGTTCCATGATGATCTCATCGGATGAACCACAATGTCGAGGATTCAAGTAATCCCGTATACAATTCCCTTTGTCAATCGGTACGTTACTTGCCCGAGATTCGATCGTCGGTATCCCAATACCTCTTTCAATCTCGTTACCGGCAAGTCACTTGACTCGTTCCATAATGCAAGATCCCGTGACTAACCACTTAGTCACATTGAGCTCATTATGATGATGCATTACCGAGTGGGCCCAGAGATACCTCTCCGTCATACGGAGTGACAAATTCCAGTCTCGATTCGTGCCAACCCAACAGACACTTCCGGAGATACCTGTAGTGCACCTTTATAGTCACCCAGTTACGTTGTGACGTTTGGAACACCCAAAGCACTCTTACGGTATCCGGGAGTTACACAATCTCATGGTCTAAGGAAATGATACTTGACATTAGAAAAGCTTTAGCAGACGAACTACATGATCTTGAGATATGCTTAGTATTGGGTCTTGTCCATCACATCATTCTCCCAATGATGTGATCTCTTTATCAATGACATCCAATGTCCATAGTCAGGAAACCATGACCATCTGTTGATCAACAAGCTAGTCAACTAGAGGCCCACTAGGGACATGTTGTGGTCTATGTATTCACACATGTATCACAGTTTCCGGTTAATACAATTATAGCATGAACAAGGAAATATAATAATGATCATTTTATTATTGCCTCTAGGGCATATTTCCAACAGTAGTCGCATAGAAGAAAGCCCACATGCAGCGACCTAGGGAGTTGGACCAGTACAAGAAGTTATACCTCAGGTGGTCGAGATGTCGTTTAGGCGGGCGGGCGGGATCTGCCCACACGACGACAGCGAACAAGGGCGCGGAGGACCTTCATCTGCGCCAGCACCGGCTCCGAGAGGACGGTGCACATCGGCTTCCTCCTTCGCCGACAGCGACAACGTCAACGCTGCACCTCCTCACCTCCCGTAGCAGATAGGATTCGGCGGATCTGTGACCACTGGTTCGGAGAGAGATAGAGTGGACACTCTCATCTTGTTTTGATATGGAGAGGGCGAGAGAGCGAGACACGAGAAACTCTATCAAACAAGAGGCTATAATGGAGTAAAAAAGTCTCTCCATAGCAGTGGTTTTAAATAGAATACGCGCGTTCCCAGAAAAAAGAAACGAAAACTGGCGGACAATTTTTTAACGTACCAAGAAAGAAAACTCGATCGAAAACACGCCCCTGCTTCCAGGTTGCGAGAGTCGCCGTGCACACACACATCGACATAGACATGCATATCCGTGTTTACGTAAAATTCCATTTCCGTCTCCATCTCCATCTCCAATCATATTTGTCCAACTGGCACATTATTTACGTTGTTAATTATATACGCAACAATATTAACGTAGAATATCTCTTGTTTGCGATCATTCGGACCGCTGCCACGGCTGGTCCTGACCAACCCAAACCGTCTTAAACACCCGCGCGTGCTTCCCGCCCGAAACGGTCAGTGCCGCATTCATGCCCGGCCAGAGCGGATGCGACCTCTCACTCGCGCCAGCATTGAAGCGGCACGCCGGCCGAGAGAGCATCGCCTGCGCCGCTTCCTGGTGCATGCGAATGCTCCGCGTTCAAAGGTCACAATAGCCGGCCACAACGTGCATGTAAAAAGTTCTTGGGTGTCTGTGCTACAGCTAGCTGTCCTCCCCCAATTCGTCAATCTCTTCCAGTAGTGCTAGTACTCCATGGCGCGATCCATCGACAAGCAGGCGAGAAAGTTATCGTATACTCGATTTGCGGTGAGTGGCATGCCGAGCGACCGTGTGGGGTCGTGCCATGGAGGATGGTGAGACACGAACAAGATAGACGTGATTTAAACGTTGGTTTTGCTCGATGGCGCGATCCAATGAAATGAAACGTTGGCTTCTCTCCGTTTCCATTTTTTCTCCGGAAAAACGGAAACTTTCCACTCCATTTTCATTCCTATTCCAAGGTTGCCCCGTTACATCATTCCATCAAATACAAAGCAAAACTAACACGCATGCTGATGCATCTCAATTATTCACAGATCATAGCTAATATTTACTTCACAACTAAAGACAAAAGTTGTGACAGCGTGTACGAAAGAAAAACTACTGATGGGGTCACTACGACTTAAACCCTAAACCCTAAACAGGATTTAATTTCCTGGCCAGGTAGAACCTGTCAAAGGAAAGATGGCTGGCACCCATGGATCATATGATGCTTTTGTGCAGTTCCACTAAAATCGACCTGAGCATCCCTGATGGCAAAGATATTGAAGAAGTGTGATTAGAATAATAGTACTAGCACTAGTTCATGAGACATAAAATCATCACAAGTAGAAGCCGGTAGAAGTAGAGAAAGATCGACATGGAGATGGAGCTACGACAGTGGAGCAAGCCGGCTCCAAAAGGAAGATGGACTACCTGGGACGCTGGGCTTTAGCTAGAAGGGCGGTTGGGAGGCGACATCGGCCCATACCGTGGTGACCCCCGATTGGGATGGACCCACTCTGGGTTTTCTCCCTCGTCGATGTCGACTGCGTCTACGCATAACATTGTTCCCTTCCCCCAGCTGTGGGATCAGGCCGGATGTGTAACCAGCGGTGTGGCCACCGTCGTTCTATGCTTGTGAAGAGAGCAACCTAAGCATGCAGGCTTCTAGCTTAGGCTCCTGCTAGTGTATATATAGTGGTTTTATTTTTCTCTCCATATCAACCATTTAATATTGCGTACGTGTCATTGAAGAGTGAAATGATGGTTTCTTCTTCCGACTAACTTACTGAGTGATTTGACTGCTCCTTAGTGTCCCCTACACGTACTCCCCCTACGTGTATGCAACAGTCACACGTACACATGACGCAAAAATGCGCACGACGCCCTAATGCATGCATGTCCGATCACATGACGGAACACATACGGTCACGCTCCAGTGCTCAACCTACACGTGCATGCACACACATACTCAGTTAGGGTGAGCTAGTGACCGTATAAACACCGAAAAATATATATATTGAGTGCAATGAGCGTATTATGAAGTCCACTGACCATATGTTTACAAATATATAGTGACAGACAGTGTATTTATCTCGTTTGAAATTAAGCAGTATTAACCGGAGAGGAGGGAGTATTGACTAGCATTACTTTGCTGTGTCCCGTCAATTTGCCGAACGAGGAGAAGGTTGTAGGACGAGAGAAGCTTGCGCGCGGTGGCTCGCAGGACGAGGAGAAACTTTTGACTAATGCAAGATCTCCCTCGTTCAGGCGGTGGATGTGCAACAGTTAATTCGGTGTCAGATTGCCAGAAGCATACACTATACTAGTATTATTATTGTTTGACTTCCCGAATAGGCGAACAACCAAGCGCAAAGTTTTCTAGTAGTACTAGTACTACTACTATAGTCTATAGAGTTATGTACTATACTAGTACTAGGAACCGGATGGAGGAGCATCTGCACTCTTATTATAATTTTAAAATGTGATAAAGAAATCTTCAACACATTTGGTTCTCTTCGAGGGTTCTCGCATGTGATAATGGAAGTTGATTGGATGGGACACTCGCCACAATTCTCTCTTAATTCTGGCTCATATCCTGTTACAAATAGGAGCGCTCGGTAATATTTCCTCTATTTTTTTGTTATTCAGCATGTAAACAGGTCAGCAAACCTTGCGGCGCATCTTTGTGCGAACCGTGCTTGCTGCACTTTGAATGTGGCCGAGAGTTGGCATGATGAAACACCTTGCTTCCTACTTCTTTTTTGTGGGGTACCTCGCTTCCTAGTGACTAGTGTCTTGGCTGATCGTCCTAAGAATGCTTATATACGAATAAAGCTCTCTCATTTACCCGCAAAAAAGATTAAGCCATATTAACCGGAAAGGAGGGAGTACGGACTAGCACTACTTTTCGGTGTGTCCCGTCAACTCGCAGAATGAGGAGAAGCTTGTAGGACAATGTGAAGCTCGCTTACGCCTTTTAACTAATGCAACCTACCCTCGATGGACATGCGTCAGTCGGTGTCAGATTGTCAGAGGCATATACTATAGTACCCAACATGCGGAGTACCATCATTGTTCGACTTCACGAAGAGGCGAAGAGCCAAGCGCAAGGTTTAGTAGTATGAGTAGTACTACTACTAGAATCGCATGGTGGAGCGTCTGTACTCTTATTTTTTTAATCTCTGATAAAGTACACGTTTATTCCGGAGAAGGGCGGAAAACGGCATCCCAATATGTAATGATGATATTGATCAACCAACCATGCTCGAATATATCTTGGCCTCCGTGCGAGCCCGTCTGTGTGTTCTCGCTCCTCGTCTCTCTCAAGGAATGGCGGGTTGGCCATTTTGCCGTCAATTGAGACCGGTTTGCTCACACTCCTGTCCCACATGTCAGTGATATGCCAAGACGAGGTGCGTTGACTGACTGGCAACACGCGTACTTGGTTTTGCACCTTCATATACTACTCCTCCCTCCGTCATAGTTTATAGGGCGCGCTTCATTATGATGCATTTCTCTCAATGTATTTCCACCACCAGAGAGACTTTAGACGTGTTTGGCTTAATGCTCAATTAACTAGGGCGTGGTAACCGCAATCAAGTCCACAATTTTCTCTCGATGTACTACTACAGAGTGGATTAAGTGCATGCATGTGTGTACCCGGGGTGGAAGCACTGCATGCATGTGTGTACGCATTATTTCCTCTAGTAATAGACGCCGTGCTATAACTACCAATGCTATTTTTCAGGCCGATCGCTAGTCGCCTTGGTCCCACAGATTTTTTATTTTTTCTGAAGTGCGCTCTATAAAACAGTGATAAATGGAGTAGTATGAGCAGATTCAAAGAAGAGCATATTGATGGTTGCTTCTTCCGAGCAACTTACAGTGGGAAAGGTGGGGCTTATGATTTGACTGCTCATTACTCACTATTAATGCGGCGCAACGACCGGGCTGAGTCTCCCATGCGGTGGTGCACTATCCCCTCGGTTCTTAAATACACTCCGGAGTATTTGTCTTTCTAGAGATTTCAACGAGTGACTACTCAAATATTTGTCTTTTTAGAGATTCAAATGGACTACTACATACGGATGTATATGGACATATTTTAGAGTGTAGATTCACTCATTTTGCTCCGTATGTAGTCACTTGTTGAAATCTCTAGAAAGACAAATAGAGTATTTAGAAACGGAGGGAGTACACATACGAAGCAAAATGAGTGAATCTACACTCTAAAATATGCCCATTTGAAATTTGTAAAAAGACAAATATTTAGGAATGAAGGAGTATAATTTTGTGCATGGCACATGGACCCGGATGTTGAAAAGGCTTCTGGCAATGCTATCAAGCTTCCAACATTTGTTTACATAATTGACGTAGTATACAAATAATTTTCCAGTGACATGAAATTGTGCAATGGTGTGAGCTTTCAGCTTTTGTTTCATGTGTCTTGCCATCGGTGCTCTTTTGGAAACAATAAAAAATAACTTCCTTGCTAATGCATCTCAATTATTAGCAGATCAGAGCTAATATTTACATCACAACTGAAGACAAAGTTGTGAGAAGGTGTTAAATTAAAATTGATCCATGCTTTCATTGGCAGCAACGTCCACCCAGCTCTGTCTAAATCAACACGGCATGTTGGGAAAAAAGTAGCTCCCTGGAGCATGCAATATTCCGATCATTTTGTGCAGTTCCACTAAAATAGAGCTGAGCGTCCCTGTTCCAAAGATATTAAGTGTGATTACAATAATAGAGGACTGCTGATGAAACAATAAACACACAAATAGAAGCCGGTCACCTTTGCAGTCTCTCTTAAGACTAACTAGTTGGAGAAGATTAGGCTCGGAGTTGGATGAGGAGGATAGAGCAAAACCAATCTCCCTTTGTGCAGTCGCACTGAAATGTAGAGACGTTGCCCGTCTGACATTTTAGTACAACTGCACAAAACACTCTTAAGAAAAAAGTGATTTGTGCAGTTCACCAAAAGGTCGCAATAGCAACGAGGTGAAATGGATAGCTCTGTTTGTAAAAAAGAGGTAGAAAGGAAACAATTACTGGCCAATAACAGTTGATGACACATGCGACGACAAAAAAGAAGCATATTCCTTGTCCTAAGGGAAGATAACAACATGGTTGTGTTTGTCTAAAACGGTGTGAGGACGAGATTGCAATATGGAAAGTACGCCGGACGAGCTACGTTTTGGGCAAAGAACTATGGAAGATCCACATGGAGCAACATGGGAAGACGGGCAATGGAGCAAGGCCAGAGGGGATACCTGGAGGTCATAGGGATGTAACTAGGTGAGCGGTGGCGGGCGGAATCTGCTTATACTGCGGCAGCGAGCAGGTGGCGTAGGCCCTACCGCGCCAGAGCTTGGTCAGAGAGAATGACGTGTACCGCAGATTGGGACGTGCTGCCTCGGCGCCGTCGAACGGAGAAAGGATGCACTTCCTCCCTTTCCCCTGGTGAATGGGATGCGTACGGATCACTGACCAATGGTGAGAGAGAGAGAGAGAGGCCACCGCAGCCTTGTGTGAGATACTCTGAAGAGAGACAAACCAGGCAGGCAGGCTCCATTGTATATAGTGGAGCGGACTACCGTTTTCTCCATAAAAATTGTTTTATATTCTGTGGACGTTCCGTTGAGCACTATAACTTTATTTAAAAATAATGCGCCAATGCATCAAGTCGAACTTTGTTTCATGCACGTGTGGTACCACGACCTCCCTAGGTAAACAACCGCTACACGCATTCAAATTAGCACATGGGCTGCCATTTCGTAAAGAAATGAGCTCCACCGTGTACCAGCGCGGGTGTGGCTGGGCACAAAGCGTGAGTACGTGCACGGTGCACCTATTCTCTTCTTGTATACGTACACCACCTACATGGGGTTGTGTGAGAGAGATACAAACCTAGAGAGATATAGTGTGTGGGTTCGTGAGAGTTTTTTTTGGGGGGGGGTCTATCAAAAAATGTAACATATGCAATGTGTGTGAAATAGAGTCCTGGATATATCATATATATAGAGGGGGCGATCCACGAGAAGAGAGTGGAGGTATCATCGGCTTGAGGTGTCCATAGAATCGAAGAGAGGGATGATGATGTGTGTGTGTGCGCGCGCGATCGATAAAGAGTGCCATCAAATTTGTTTGTGCCCACATCAAAGCTATAGAGTGGATGGCCTACTAGAAGGTGAGAGGGGACATGTGCAGTTTGTCTCTGTGGCATGGATACCTACCTATAGCGCTCGACTATCGGTGTGTAGTGGGGGGAGAGGGAGGCCTAATTAACTAGAGAGGTACAATGGCTGGTATATGTGTGGAGGAGGAGAGAGGCCTACCTCATGTATTAAGGGAGATCGATCGACATCCATGCATATGTGTAGGAGAGGAATAAGGTTGGGAGAGAGACAAAGCTAGAGTGTTGGAGGGGGTGGTAGTGGAGTTGCTTCTAACAAATGGTGGGATAGGCTTGCTAGACAAATGGAGGGCACACCCGCAATATCAATAAGAGAGCAGATGGCTGCTTGTCTGTGCACAAGCATGTGAGAGACGGGTCAGGAGGCATGCACGAATGATGAGGGAGGACGATATGGTTGTGGTAAGCAGACGTAACTACATAGGAAGATCAATCGCCCTTTGTTAGAGAAAGGAGAGACATAACTTGTGAGGTACGTCGATCGATGGGGAGGGGGGGATAGTTAAAGTCGATCTAGGTATATGTTGGGAGATCGATCGGTATACATGCATGTGTGTGTTAGAAGCAAATGAGGCACGGGGAGAAGGATAGAGGGAGAGAGGGATGCATCTAGGAGGTGGTACGAGAGGCATACTATATTGAGGGGGAAGGAGTGTGCGAGTACGAGATCGATGAAAGAGTGGTGGGAGTGAGCCATGGGCGGTGATAAGAGAAGAGGGGAAGCTTGTGTTTGTACTAGGCACACCTGGCTAGAGAGGTATATCGATCGCCGTAAAGAAGGAGATGGGGGCCTACACACACCGTGGGTGAATGACCTAAAGTGAAAAGACAAATTTGCGCGATGGAGCTAGAGAATGCCGAGGGAGGGTGAGTGGGATGCGGGCGTGTGCATGCACGAGAGAAAGTTAGCGCTAGCTACAAAGATAAGAGGATTGTGTGGGTGTAAAAGAAGAATAGAGATCATACTTCACTATAAAAAGTGAATTCGGATATTTGCATAATTTATCATAGTGTTTTAAACCAACGCATGTGTGAATATATATAACGGTGATACACATGGTGTGGTTATGAACATGTTATACTACATATGATATATTTTATCTCTACTCTTATAAAAAAGCAGAGTTGTTGATGATGGTGTGCCTGCCATCCTGTAATATAGACTGTCCGATTTATATCTGGCGGATAGGAAGGAAACTATGGCAATTTTGAAAAAAGATACCCACACCCCTCTCCATATTTGCAAATTAGGCCCCTTGATCATGTTGATCTTCTGTGGAACGCATGGTCATCTTGCTAGTACTACGTATAATACATAGAACATTGATTATAATTTGGGCTAATGTGTGGCTTTTGCAGCTCAGGTCTAAATACTTGTCATAATGTAGAGGGCGGAGCACTATACTTTGTGTGGTAAACACGGTGTACGTATGGAACATGGTTTAGATTATGAATATATAGTTGGTACATCAAATGTACTATTATTTGGAATCAACATCAAGTGTATTCAAAAAATAGAATTCAAGTTCATGTAGTACACATAGTTCATATCTATCTCTATAGTAATCATGTGGTGTGTTATTAAGGTAATACAAGAATGATGGTTGAAGTTGGCAACAATCATGATTGTAGATTCTTATTGAAATAGAGAAACAAATTCAAATTTAGTTCGAATTGCAGCGTTAGTATAGACATTTGGGATGCACTAAAATGTTGGTATGAGTAGGTTACATGCATTATACAGCAAGCGAAAAAATTTAATTGGACATAACATGGATTCATACTCCCTCCTTCCATCTATATAGGACGTAATGAGTTTTTAAAGACCGCCTTTGACTATTGACAAGATTAATAGTACATGACATGCACAATGTGAAAATTATATCATTGAAAGAACCTTTCACACATGAATTTAACAGTGTGCTTTGTGTTAGTTACATGCCATATATTATTGCTCTAATATTTGGTCAGAGTTAGCATCAAAAAACGCATTAGACCCTATATAGATGGAAGGAGGGAGTAGCTTTGAATAGCATTTGTATAGTAAAACGGGGCAAGACTCTCTCTTTGTGTGGTGTGAATAGTTTAATTATTTTTGTTTTCTTTTTGGTTGAGGGAAGTGCGAATTGATTTGGTACGTACAAGTACAATATTACTACACGTTAGGATTGTCCCTAAAATTCAACCCGCGCCTTATCATATCCCGAAAATTCAGATATCGTGCTCCCAAAATTGGCGCCTTCACAGCCCGCGCCTTGCTATCCCGAAATTACAACGCGCGCAAAAACTCCCTCCAGCTGCCAAATCCCGACACGCGAAATCCCCCTTCTAACCATGAGCCGAAAGGGCCGCTAGTTCAAATCGGTGGGGGGTAGTTTTGTAACACACCCTGCATTTTGGACAAGCGCGTCCCTAAGTCATGGTTCACCCCCTCCCATCGCCCCCTTTTCGCCATTTGAAATCCCAGGACGCCATAACCTCTCCGCTCCAGCCGCGAAACCCCACCCTCCTCCGTCCGCCACCTCACCGCTGCCTAGTCGGAGCTTCTTCCCCGACGACATCGTCCACCTCAATAGCTCGACGTCCCTCATTCACCTCCCCGGATGAGGATCCGTTGACTATCTTGTCGTCCCTCCGGTTCAGCCGCCCCGTCCTCCACCTCCAAGGAGCAGCTCTGACGATCGTCTCGTCTATCGCGGCTGCTCCATCCCCACAGCGCCGCCTTAACCTGCGCCATCGGAACTGAACATCCTCACCGACTCCTGGACGAAGCCGAGGCCTACTCGGCGCCACCAAAGAGGTTGTACACTCATCGCATCGCACCTTCTCCTTAAGTCGACCTCCCAGCGCCGACGGTGCTCCATCCCGCACCCCCATGGAGCGGTTACCTTGAAGCCGGCGCCGCGGGCGACATCTCCATGGCGGCTCTTCCCTAGTGCGATGCCCCTTCGGCGGTGACCATACCAGCTGGATCTGTTGCTGCTGCTGCTCCGGCTCTCGCTCGGTCGCTCGCACCGGTGCTGCCGCTCTTCCAGCTCTCGCTCGATTGCTCGCTTGCCTAGCTGCTGCTGCTCTGGCTCTCCCTTGCTCGCTCGCACTGCTGCTGCTGCTCTCCCCCTCGCTTGTGCAACTGCTCTGCTCCGATTTAGCTACACTTCAGTTGACTGAATCGACTTTTGGGTCAGTCGATTTTGAGGGG
>NC_041393.1:212213401-212253587 GCF_002162155.2 Triticum dicoccoides | reverse complement strand
GGGGGCTCGTTGGAGTTAAGGAGGAACCACCCGCAGCGGGGACGGGGGCTCGCCGGGGAGGTACCCCACTATCTATCTTAGGGTTCAGGGTGGGGGAGGGGGGCCTAGAGGGCTGGCCGGGGCGGCGATGAACCGGCGGTGGGGAGTTGTTTCGGGGCGGCGGGGCTAATGGTTCGGCCGGTGGTGGCTGGCGGCTCAGGGGGTGCAGGTTGAAGATGAACTATAGGCCCTCCCTAATGTACATGTCAAGTGCCTCTCTGCTACCATTGCGTTCAGTTTCGACAGTAACATTCAGATTCCACAGTAAATTTCTGTTTCGACAGTTAAGTTTAGAGTCAACAGTTTTTAGCTCATCTGTTGTAGTCAGGTGGTTTTTGGTGATGTAAATTGTACATCTATTTCACATCGTCTATTGGACTCCAAGTCAGGTCCAAATTAATGTTCAAACTTGAGTTCTAAATTAGTTGTGGGGCACATATCGAGGAAGCAATGAATAGTATCTCTGTCTAATATCTGGTTCACCTAGGGTATGCCTATGTTGTTCATCTTGGGTGGGAAAAATAGTAAAGCAATCATCATCTGTCTTTTTATTAAATTAAAGCAATCATCAGCCCGCTATCATTTTTTTGGATCCATCCACTGGTTGTTACCATCACTCTAAATTTCTGCATGCTCTCCTTACATAATCTCACCATATTTTTTTCGTATGCATGTCAGATATTGTACACAGTCATACTGAACATGTAGAGAAAAAGAGAAGAGTTTTGCGCGGCAATACAATGTCATGCAAACATCGCTCCATGGTGGGTTCAATGGCAAACCCTTCCCACCCCTCTCTAGATTATAATCCAGAGGAAGATATCTGTTCTGAGGCAGATTCAAACGCCGCTGACCACTCCTATTTACCCCCAAGGAGTTTGCTCTACCTTGCCATGATGATGTTAGTCATATCATGCATATGTTGCCTTGCAGTGCCTACTTTTGACATCATATATGTCATCTGCTTAGTTTAGACATGTTCTGTAATGCCACCTGTTTAGTTTCTATATAATATATGGGAATTATGTTGTCTCATGTCTTTTAGCCAGCCATAATATATGTGAAATGTGCAATGCCATCCTGTTTAACTAGGCATCATATATTTGAATGATATCTTGCCCATCCTTTTCTTCATTACTCCCTCCATTTTTGTATATAAGGCCACTATCAAAATTACAATTTGCAACTATGCAAGGACACTAACATCAATCGAGGTAAAATTGATGAGGTTTGCCTCGTATTAGCAACCAAGGACATTAATACCCCTTGCATGCATGTAGGAGTGAGAAGCTTCGTTTTCATGTACCACATTAATCAACCAATGAGGAGTGAGAGGGTTGTCTTGTTGTGTGTTGAAGAGAAAAATACACATTAATTAACACGTCGAGCGAGGAGAAAAGACAAGCTTGCAACATTGGCTTAAGTAAGCATTAATTTCTACCTTGGTACTTGTAATATGGGTTTGTGGCCTTATTTATAAAAATGGAGGAAGTACATTTCCATTTGTCCACAATATTTGTACATTAAACTACTCTTCCTGTGAATCAGCCATTTGGGTGGGAGATGGAAAAATCTGGAGTGAAAACAAGGCCTTCAGAGCAGACAATGCTACCTGTCGAAGCAGATCTCTTGTTGGGCCCTGATAGCTCCTCAGAGATGGATCCAGAGACAGATGGCTAGTCCTATTCCACCACCGAGGTGTATGCTCTAACTTGGCACACTTATACTTCTCATATCATGCATATTGTCGGATATCAGGTTCCGGCAAAACCCTTAAGGTTCGAACTCTGGGGTGCGCACGAAGATCTACTCCCTACCGATCCACGCCCCAAAACCTCGCCGTGGATCTAGGCTAGTACGATGAACAAGACAGGGGACACAAGATTTATACTAGTTCGGGCCACCGTTGTGGTGTAATACCCTACTCCAGTGTGTGGTGTGGTGGATTGCCTCTGGGGCTGATGATGAACAATACAGAGGAAGAACAGCCTCGCAAGGGGTGTTCTTGAGCTGGTGCGGTGTTCTACTTGGGATTGATTTGATCCATATGCAGATCAGACGAGCTCTCTCCCTCTACTATGGTGGCTAGCCCTATATACAGAGGCCTTGGTCCTCATACCAAATATTGAGCGGGAAGGGAGCCCACAACACCCATTTTGAAGGGGGACAACTAGTAAAAGCTATCCTGACTAAAGGTGGTCTTCGACTGCCAAAGGCACTGGTGATGACGCCATCTTGGGCTCCATGGTGACCTCCATCCTGCCGCTTTGCTGGTCTTGGTCTTGTTGCATTGATATGGAAACCTTTGCTTGATGCCTCGGTACTCTGCGCCTACGCTTGCCCCCTTTGCACCAAAGAGGAAGCGAGTACACTGCGCCTCCTGGCGCCCGCGTGGTTCCGATCGTCATGGCTTGCATCATGAGCACCTCGCGAGGTGCTCCTTGCCTTGATCTCTCCGCCTCCTCGCGAGCCTGCCTGGTGAGGCCACCCCTGAGGAAGCCTTGTGTCATCTGCCCTGCGAGGCTTGTCCCCTCGCGTGGGTCTTCAGTGTTTGTTGATGAAGACGGGCCGTACTGGGCCGCTGCTTGAGCCACACCGCAGGCCGTAGGTAGGCAAGTCTGGGGACCCCCGTTCCCAGAACGCCGACACATATGGTGTCTTGCATTGCATAGTTTAGACATCATATACACAATATTCAACACCATGTTCTTAGTTCAGACATCATATAGAATGCCCTCTGTTTAGCATATAAATCACATATGTGAATTAAATGATGCAATCCTGATTACTTTGAGAACATGTAGGTGAATTATGTCATGTGATCCTGTTTAGTTATTCATCATATCTTTGAAATATGTTATGCTATGCTATCCAGTTTAGATAGACATCATATATGTGAAATTATGTCATGCTCTCCATTTTAGTTAAACAATATACATGTCAACTATTTCATGCCCTCTTTTTTCCATACTATCTATTGCATCTGTCTCTCATACAATGTCTATATATTCAACTATGTTTCCTGTTTATCAGCCATTTGAATTGGAGCGGGTGATGCCAGTATCTAGTATACTAAAAACACGGTCTTCAAATAAAACAGTGCTACCTCTTGGTGGAGATAGCACCCCGGTTGTACATGCACGAGAACCAGCCCTACCACACATAACCCAAACTCTCGCAGATTGTACCCCTACTGCGATGGACAGAGAACCAGCTTCACCCAAACTAACCCCAACCCCAGCAGATAGTAACCCAGTTCTTATTGACACATCACCATCTCCACCACAGAGCTCCCAAACAAGAGCAGTTAGTAAGACAGCTCCAGTGCCCAAAGGGCCAGTACTACCACGGCGAACCCCAACTCCACCAGTTAGTATGCCTATTCCTATGGAGGAAGCACAACCAGCTAGTTGTAGTTTAGCATCTATCACATTTGATGTTGTTAAATCGTATGTGTGTATCTTCCCATCTTGGAAATATTATACTGAAGATGAAGGAAAATGTCAGTTGCAGGTGTTTGTCTAGGAGTTATGTGTAAGTAATGTTATTCATGGCAATTACTTTGCTTTGTCCCATACATCCTACCTCCATGATGGTTATAATACATCAAATTTTGCTTTGTCCCGATCGTCATGGCTTGCGTCATGAGCACCTCGCGAGGTGCTCCTTGCCTTGATCTCTCTGCCTCCTCGCGAGCCTGCCTGGTGAGGCCGCCTGTAAGGAAGCCTTGTGTCGTCCACCCCACGAGGCTTGGACCCTCACGTGGGTCTTGAGTGTTTGTTGATGAAGACGGGCCATACTGGGTCGCTGCTTGAGCCACGCCGCAGGCCACAGGCAGGCAAGTCTAGGGACCCCCATTCCCAGAACGCCGACAGTAGCCCCCGGGCCCAAGGTGCGCTCGGACTTGGCTTAGCTGTGAAGCCAAAGGGCAAGTGCGGAGCGCCGTGGGCCCCAACAGCCTGCGGCCTTGGGCAACGCGTGGCGACTGATGGGACGTGGGTGTCTCCGCTTCCCCACGCTCCCCCAATATCCGCTTGGCTAGGCGGCCACAAAGCTTTACACAGTAATTTCCCCTTTGCCGCCCGCGTGCTTCCTGTTCCCCTCTCTTCCTCGAGCCTCTGTTTCTGCTTCCAATATGACTTGAGCTCTGCCTCCTCCATCGCCATGGCGCCAACTAACAAAGAAAAGCCGTGTCCTCATCCAGTTCGCCTCCGGCAATCGAGCCCGCCGTCGGTCGGTCGCTGGTGCTCAATCTGGAGGCCTTGGAGAAGGTCCGCCCCGCACTTGCCTCCAGCTTCAATGAGTGCGGGAGGACGATAGTCTAGCCTGCATCCCACGCCTCCGTCGACAGGATTGTCACGGAGGTTAGATTCTCCATCGACGCCATGTGTGCTGGCCTGGTTCCTCCTTTCTCCGCCTTCTTTAATGCGGTGCTTTCCCATTACTAGATCCACATGATGCATCTTGATCCTTGGTCCGTTACCCTTCTTGCTGTCTTCGCCTTTGTCTGTGAAGCCATGGTGGGCATTGCTCCTTCCGTGGCCCTCTTGCGCCACTTCTTCTCCTTGCGCCTAACCGACCCCTTGCAGTGCTTGGCATGCATGAGCCTCCAGGCCGTGGCAGAGACGGCCGCCTCGGGGATTGATTTTAGCCTTTCACCTTCCATGAGCGGGTTCCGGACGCGGTGGCTATATGTGGATGTCGGGGTGCCTAGCCCCCTGCTCTCGCATCCGACATTGCCTGCCATCCCCAATCCGGGCTAGGGCCACGAGAGGCTCGTGAACCCCCAACTTTCCTTAGTTTGGCGCCGACTAGAGAGGTTGAGGGATCTCGGCATGACTGCGCCCCAGGTGGTGAAGGAGTTCCTTCAGTGTCGTGTTGCTCCTCTCCAGCGCCACTCCTGGCCGATGTGGGCCCTGACTAGGCATCAGGACCGCATGAGGCTCTAGAATACATAGGTGGCGCCTGAAATGTTGAAGGAGGTGCTGGAGGTCTTGATAGGCGACCCCTCACCGGGCGCTATCCGGCATGGGGGCAGCCTCCTGTATCTCTGCTCGAACGGAGCTGAGTTCGTGAGGCAGATGCCTCTCTTCGATGAATGGGGGTTACCGTGGCTCCCCTCCCAGTCGCCAACATCGATCTTGCCCCAGGAGCTGGTGCGGGAAGGCAAGCATCGCTTGGAGCTGATGAAGCCCGCCCTGAGGCGGTTGTTGGTGTGGAGATGAGACTTGCAACTCCCGAGGCTAGGGCCCCTGAGGCCTCGGCAGGCCATCAGGGAACGACGCCCGATCGCTCCTCCGAGTTTGGCGTCTCTGAGGTTGGATGCCCGAGTGCTTCTTCATCCATGATCCACGCCGGCCTGCATGCTGAGCGCTTGGGTCGGTTCCGCATAGATTTCGACACCCTCCGCAAGAGGAAAGAGTCTTCGGGTGGCAGCGAGCGCACCTGCCGACTGTTGAAGCATAGGAAGTACTTCGCCATAGACGAGTAAGTACCTCATTCCTGTAATTCCTTAATCATTGGTCCCTTTCCTGACTGTGGCTCTTCAGGATCCCCCCTGCCAAGCCCGCGGAGCCTGCCAAGAAGCAACTTCCTCCGGCCTTGCCTCCATCGCTGGCCTTGAGCGTCCAGAGCCTGCGTGCTGCCCCTGCCGCGAGTTCGATTGGAGAAACAAGCCGGCCCGCATGGTGCCTCGAGCCTGTGCCCTTGCCACCTTTCCTTCGCGACCTTGCCCTGGACACGACCAGCCTGCCCCGGGCTCCTCCTCTGATCCTGTACGGTGAATGGTTGAAGTCGTCCCTTGGCTCTTCTTCCGGGGATGGATCCACGCTGGCCTGGGTCCCTTGCGGTCCCCGTCTGGCAATTGTGGGGGTGCCAACCCCCAGCCCCTTGCCAAGAGGGGGCGAACCACTTCAGGGCCCTCCGCCAACGCCAGCTGCGGAGGAAGGCGTCGACGACGTGCTCAGGCGGGCGCGAGAGCGCAATGCCGTTCGCCAAGAGTGCCTCCGGAAGGTGATGGACGCGATGGGCCAGCTCGGTGGAGAGCTTGCGGATGTGGATGCATGTCTTGAAGCTGAAGGCCTGCGGCTGGTTGAGGAGTGGCGCAAGCTGCAGGTGGCAGTCAGCCTCGCGCGTCATTAGCGCGAGCTTGATAATGTGATGGCCGAAGCATCCCTCGAAGCCTCGTGAAAGTCATGCTCCCGAGCTAATGAGGAGGCTCGGGAGGCAGACCGACGGCGCGAGATCGCGGAGAAGCGCGCGTGGGAGCTCCAAGCCTGGAGCACTTCCCTGGAGCAGCAAGTGGAGCTACGCCAGGCCGCCCTTGCATCGCTGAAGGGGACTCCCGTCAAGGAGGAGGAGCTCCAGAGGCGTGAGGAAGCGCTGACGCTGGAGGCCGCCGAGCGGAATCTCGACCTGGAGCGATTGGAGATGAGGGAGCGCTAGGTTACCCTGGTGGAGGATGATGTCGGCGCGCGGGAGGCTTGGATCCAAGAAGAGGTCGACCGCCATGTGGCGGAAGTTCGTGTGGGCCAGGTGCGCGAGTATGACGAGAGGCTGGAGCTGATTGAAGCTGAGGTGGTGGGCAGGACTGCCGCCCTCAGGTCCAAGCTGACTGAAGCAACACAGCGCGTGGAGGCCACTACAGCTGCCCTGGTCTCGATGCAGACTGAGTTGGCTTCCTCCCGCGCCGAGCTGCTTCTTCTTCAATGGCGGGTTGACGATGCTGAGTCCGTTGCGCAGCAGAACAAAGAAGAGATTCTCCAGCGGCAGACGCTGGAGCATATGCATGGCCCCATGCTCCAAGCGCTCAGAGACATGGCCAACGTGGCCTTGGGCAATATCTGCGATGCGAACGCTCCGCAACCCCATGTGACCAACTATGCCGGTTATCTCCAGTTCTTCACGGATGTGGTGACACATCTGGAGAATCGCTCTGAGAGAGCTCTACAACTTGTCGTGGAGAGGAGCCCCATCCTGCTCGGGCGTGTATTCTCCCATGTCTTCAGCCATCTTTAGGATGGAGATACCCACTTCGACTTCGATGCCGTCATCGCTCTAGTGCCCGTGGCCATTCGGGGCGACCTGGCGTGGTGGGTGGAGGACAACATGGATGCACTCATCAGGGCCTTCCCTTCTGATGATGACGGGGTGTTAGTTGCTGCGGATGAAGGTGATGTGGTGAATGGCGGCGAAGAAGGCGTTGATGACGGCGACGGCGATGCCAGTGACAGTGACAACGGTGCCAGTGATGCCTCCGAAGGCGACCAAGAGGATGTGGTGAGTGATATGTCTGATTGATCCTGTATCCCTCCACTGTTTATCCTGCACACAAAAAGCTCGGGCGTGGCCCTGAAGGTTGTAAGAGCATTTTGGGAGGGGAAGCCCCTCATGTAAAAGGAGAGATTGCTTGTTCATATGTTTTAGGGGCGATGCTGAATATGCGCCTGCAAGAAGTTATAGGCCCTACGATGGGTTAGCTACTATAGTTTACCTTTAGCGCGGGCGAACCTTGAGTAGGCCTGCGAGGCTGTGATCCTCCGACGGTCCTTCAAGGGATCCGTTAACCATTTAGTGAGAGCCTCGCGAGAGCGAGTGCTGGCCGTGAGACGGCATGCACACACGGGCTGAGCCCAGCCCAGCCCGCGAGAGGCTCGCGAGGGGGAGGGAGTTGGTGCAAACGCTGGACTAGGGCAAAAACCAGAATGCAAGAGAATGCACAAACGAGACAAGACACCCCACCCCGCACATACGCAAATGAAAATTCAGTTTCAACTTAAATCCGAAGCAAGGAAGCTCGACCACAGAAAAGGAGGCGAAAAACAATAGGCCGCGTCCGGCACCTAGTCTAGTCTTCGACGTCTTCTCACCAGCGCAGAGCTAAGTGCTACCACTGTGCGTGGGAGGGAGCCCCCGAGGCCCGAGGGCGGCTCTCCAGAGACTCCGAGGCGTGTACAACCCCACTCATTATTACGTGAGAGTGTCACGGGCGGTGAGCTTCACAGGCACTAGTCTTGCTTCATATCGCCAGATGAGGGCTCCACCTTGCGCCACCCTCGACCACATTGACAGCGACCGAAAACCAAGGACGATGCCAATGGGGTAAAGGGGACGCCAGCGGTTCCCTCGACGACCACGGATCCTCTACCGGGGCAGGCTTTGCAGCACCTCCCCGACAGAGGGCCTACCTCCGGGAAGAACATTGCTCCGCGTGCCGCGGGGAGAGGCCTGGCTCCCGGCCCCTCTCTTGTAGCCCCCAGTGCAACCCTCCTGGTGGAAGGGAGGCTGCTGAGCTGGGGCAGCCTTCTGTTATAGTAACCTGAACTTCCTGCGACCCATGGTTAGCGTAAGCTTTCCCCTGAGGAATTAGTGGTACCTGATAGCTGCTGCCGCCAGCGTGGTTGGTGAGGCTTCCTTGAGGCTCCTGAAAAGGCTCGGCTTCTGGTGTCTCTTCCTCCCAACCTGGCCCGAGGAACGAGCCATGGTCGTCTTCCAGTGCGTATTCCCGATCCACCATGTGGGGCACGTAAGCCTCCGAGGTCGCCGCCCCGAAGACTTCGCCATAGTGCCCCACGCTCCATGCGGCTTGGCCTGAAACACTGCCTTGGGGGTGATAGGGTGGCGGCCAGTGCCGTAGGCGGCGATGCGCATGCTCTCGCTCACTGGGGGTGGTGTTGGCGCAACTTGACGCCCCGCGTTGATGGTTGAGCTGGTGTTGATGAAGCCTTGGGGTACGCCTGAGGGTGCACGGGCGCGGATGGGCCTGCCGTATGATCCACCCGGAGCCTGGGTGGAAGCTGGACGCAGAAAGGTGGCGCCCCTTCAGTTGCGGCATCCAGGAGCTCGGCGACGCGCTCCAGCAGCACGTCATGGCCGCTCTCCTGCAGCCTGCACCATAGCAGCTCCTGAGCCACCGTGAGCGCGGCCCTCATGTTCGCTTGTTCCCACCTGGTGTGCGGCGCTGTGGCGGCGGCATGGTTTGAGGCCCTTGCCGCTAATCGTACCTGCCGCGGAGTGAGGGCAGGCGGCATGGCATGAGTAGTCCATACCGCCCAGCAGTCGGCGTTGGCCGTCGGGTCGCCGAACATGGGTGTGTCGAAGCAGTGGAACACAGATCGGCGGAAAGGGGATTCTAGCGCATCCCTACCTGGCGCGCCAAATGTTGGATATCGGGTTCTGGCAAAACCCTTAAGGTTCGAACTCTGGGGTGCGCATGAAGATCTACTCCCTACCGATCCACGCCCCAAAACCTGGTCGCGGATCTAGGCTAGTACGATGAAAAACATAGGGGACACAAGATTTATACTGGTTCGGGCCACCGTTGTGGTGTAAACCCTACTCCAGTGTGTGGTGTGTGGATTGCCTCTGGGCTGATGATGAACAATACAGAGGAAGAATAGCCTCGCGAGGGGTGTTCTTGAGCTGGTGCGGTGTTCTACTTGGGAAGGATTTGATCCATCTGCAGATCAGGTGAGCTCTCTCCCTCTACTATGGTGGCTAGCCCTATATATAGAGGTATTGGTCCTCATCCCAAATATTGAGCGGGAAGGGAGCCAACAACGGCCATTTTGAAGGGGGACAGCTAGTACAAGCTATCCTGACTAAAGGTGGTCTTCGACTGCCAAAGGCACTGGTGATGACACCCTCTTGGGCTCCATGGTGACCTCCATCCTGCCGCTCGGCTGGTCTTGGTCTTGTTGCACTGATATGGAAACCTTTGCTTGATGCCTCGGTACTCTGCGCCTACGCTTGCCCCCTTTGCACCAAAGAGGAAGCGAGGACACTGCGCCGGCTAGCGCCCACCTGGTCCCGATCGTCATGGCTTGCGCCATGAGCACCTCACGAGGTGCTCCTTGTCTTGATGTCTCCGCCTCCTCGCGAGCCTGCCTGGTGAGGCCGCCCCTGAGGAAGGCTTGTGTCGTCCTCCCCGCGAGGCTTGGCCCCTCGCGTGGGTCTTGAGTGTTTGTTGATGAAGACGGGCCGTACTGGGCCGCTACTTGAGCCACGCTGCAGGCCGCAGGCATGCAAGTCTGGGGACCCCCGTTCCCAGAACGCTGACACATATGGTGTCTTGCATTGCATAGTTTAGACATCATATACACAATATTCAACACCATGTTCTTAGTTCAGACATCATATCGAATGCCCTCTGTTTAGCATATAAATCACATATGTGAATTAAATGATGCGATCCTGATTACTTAGATAACATGTAGGTGAATTATGTCATGCGATCATGTTTAGTTATTCATCATATCTTTGAATTATGTAATGCTATGCTATCCAGTTTAGATAGACATCATATATGTGAAATTATGTCATGCTATCCATTTTAGTTAAACAATATAAATGTCAACTATTTCATGCCCTCTTTTTTCCATACTATCCATTGCATGTGTCTCTCATACAATGTCTATATATTCAACTATGTTTCCTATTTATCAGCCATTTTAATTGGAGCGGGTGATGCCAGTATCTAGCAGACTAAAAACATGGTCTTCAAATAAAACAATGCTACCTCTCGGTGGAGATAGCACCCCGGTTGTACATGCACGAGAACCAGCCCTACCACACATAACCCAAACTCTCGCAGATTGTACCCCTACTGTGATGGATAGAGAACCAGCTTCACCCAATCTAACCCCATCCCCAGAAGATAGTAACCCAGTTCTTGTTGACACATCACCATCTCCACCATAGAGCTCCCAAACAAGAGCAGTTAGTAAGGCAGCTCCAGTGCCCAAAGGGCCAGTACTACCATGGTGAACCCCAACTCCACCAGTTAGTACGCCTATTCCTGTGGAGGAAGCACAACCAGCTAGTCGTAGTTTAGCATCTATCGTATTTGATGTTGTTAAATCATATGTGCGTATCTTCCCATCTTGGAAATATTATACTGAAGATGAAGGAAAATGCCAGTTGCAGGTGTTTGTCCAGGAGTTATGTGTAAGTAATGTTATTCATGGCAATTACTTTGCTTTGTCCCATACATCCTACCTCCATGATGGTTATAATATAACAACATTTCCCATTTTTCTCTATAGAGAAGGACTGGTTTGGAAACTGAGGATGAGGTAACCTGTGCTAATACCTCTTCTGTCTTCACGAATGCTTGGTAGCAGTATCGGAATTACCTGAAGAAAATGTACTTCACCGGCAAAGAAACTCATCAAATTCCCTTACGTTCTCCCGAGACACATTTACTGGACGATGACTGGGAACGCCTTGTTCTGTACTGGTCCCGAACCAAGAATGTGGTATGGTCTATGAGCTCATTTTCTATTTTTAAGTACTATATTCTTGCATCTTACTGTACTCTGTTCATGTAGAACAAGTGCCTAAACCTGAAGAACAACTGTTCTAATTTAAGATTCCATTGCTATCATAGTTCGAAAAAGCGCTAGGCGTTAATTGTGCGCTTTGCCACCTCCTTACGCTTTACTGACCAAAGCGCATGCTTATGCACAGTTATGCACAGATTAAGCGTAGTTATGCGCAATGCATTTTGCCAACGCCTAGAGCCTAGGCGCGCTTAAGCGCTCGCTTAGGCGCGCCTTTTTTAACTATGATTGCTTTGCTCTTGTATCACTGTATTTACTCATACAAACTTATTTTTAAATTGAAGGATCCAATCAAAACTCCAATGGCACAACAGGTATGTTCACGCATGTTTCTTTAATAGGTTTGCTCTTACCAATAGCTCTGTTGATTTCAATTTCAATTGTGTATACAATTGACTTCTCATATCATGCACATTACTAGCATCACAACAGAGCCAATAGTGTTGTTGTACATGTATACCCGTGGTACCCATCTGAAATCTTGTTGTGCCGTGTAGTTTCCCACACTTTGTATTCTTTCACTGCTGCTTTCTCTTGAACTGATATGATTTGAACCGTGTCTCTATTTTGATTTGGCAAGACAATGCAGTGACCATAGGACATAGATATATGTTTGTTTGATGCTTTTATTATGTACTAGTACTTGGCAATAGAATACTTGGTAGTTTAATCCTATCCATCTTACTAATGAACTGGTTCACCGAAATGAGTTTCATATACTAGTACATGCTAAACCTGTCATGTGTCTGCTTATTTCTTCTTTCAGAATGCTGGCAGAATATTGGGGAAGAGTGCCTTATTAAGCAATAGTAAAGGAAGTAATGCAGATAAGGTTCACGATAGTGACACATCCTTGCTGGTCTCCAACAAAGTTGATAAAACAACTAAAGAAGACTATCTTGGGGACAGTGAGGCAACCCCAAAGTCCTGCCTTGGTTTAGTGTTCGAGTTACTAGCCACTACCGCTTGCACAAGCTATTCAAACTCAATGTCTGAATCAGTTCGATTTCCTGAGTCTCAACTACAAGCTGAAAGACATCAATCAGCTGTGCTACGACAAGAAGCGGAAGGACTGCGGAAGTCCCTGGAGCATTCAGATGCATACTTTCTGGTGCAACAGCAAGCGTTGGAGGATTTTGGCGCCAAACAGGACAAAGCTAATAAGCTTGCTAAGCTTATTGATAGCATGGTGGATACCCAGGATAACGTTTCTTGAGATCTTCTGAAGTTGTTTCAGTTATGCTCTTGTGTTGCTGCCGCATTTATTTGCACTGGTGGCCAATTTTGACGGCCAGTGTATGTAATATGCTGCTTTGTTCCCTATATTTGCATTGGTGGCAAACTTTGATGCCTAGTGGATGTAATATGTGTAATAGCGGTAATAGGCTAGCGTTAATTGCTTGCTTATTTATTTCCTTATTGTCTTGTTTAGTTGTTTGCTTGTAGTCACTGCAGTTCTTTTTCTGTGTTTTTCTAGTGGCCACAATAGCCTATTTTTGGTAACTAGGCCAAAATAATCATGGAAACAAACGGACTGTTGTAACCATGGGCCTCTTGCGGGCCGTATGATCCATGGGCCTTCTACGGGCCGTAGGGTCCATTGGCCTTTTATACGGGCCGTAGGTTCCATGGGCCTTTTACCGGCTGTACGATCCATGGGCCTTCTACTGGCCGTGCGATCCATGGGCCTTCTACGGGTCGTAGGATCCATGGGCCTTCTATGTGGCGTATCATCATTTCGCCAATCATGGGCCGTACTATTCATGGACCATAGCGGGCCGTTAATAGGCCGTATTTGATAACTCTATGAAAACACCCCAACGGGTTTTTAACATGAAAACGACCCAACGTATTAATGGGCCACAAACGGGCCGACTGTAACGACGGGCTGAATTTGGCCCACAAGCAGAAAATGATAGTAACGGGCCATAAGTAACTGAATGCTGGAAATGAGCCCAAGAATAAATGGGCCCTGAGAAGGCCGAAAGATAACTTGGGCTGGAAACGGCCCAATGGATAATGGGCCACTAATGGGTATAAAGTGATACACTGTTCATTACGGGCCAGTTTCACCACGGGCCGTTAATTGGCCAAGAGTTACAAAGGGCCTCATATGGGCCGAAAGATGTCATGGGCCATACATGGGCCAGAAGTTAAAACGGGCTAGAATCATATTCGACGGCCCAGATGAAGCTACTGGGCCTAATTTAGAGAGGTCGTAACAGGCCCTGGGTTAGCAGGCTGTAAATGGGCTATAAGTGAACATGCCGTTAACAGGCTTTCCATGGGCTGGCCCGCCACCTTTTGACCAAGTCAAACGGGCCAGCCTTTTCACAGGAATGGGCCTCTGTTGGGCCGTGCCACGTGTCGACGTATCATAGGCGCCTTGGGTCCAATGAGTGGATGACATCTGTCCCAACGGTGAGCCGACACGTGTTTCCTCCAGCCAATGATGATTTTACACATGGAAAATCCCCATTGGTCGGGGCTATTAACGGGTTATCGGATCCAAAACCGGACCCGATAGCTTAACGACGTTCCATTACGATGTATGCCACATGTCGGTCACCCTTGACGAAAGCACTTCTGTGACGCGCGATTTATCATCATGGAAGTGGACACTTCCGTGATGATAATTTTGGTAATGTCATGGAACACTTCTACGACAACACAGGTATGGCTATCTTGATTCTGTCATAAAATCGTCATGGATGTACATGCATGACCAAAAACGTGACCTACTGTGACAAACACATATCATCAAGGAAGTTTATTTTTTTGTAGTGTTACTATTAAACTCACGAATAGAGATACTATTACACCACTTGGAATTGTTAGAGATGTTGAACTCTTGTGTGGGAAAATAAAATACCCTACGGATTTTCTTGTTCTTGGCTCCCCACAAGATGAATTTTGTCCCATAATATTTGGTAGACCTTTCTTGAACACAGTTAATGCTAAGATGGACTTTGAGAAAGAAATTGTTAGTGTAGTTTTGGTGATGTGTCTCATGAGTTTAATTTCTCCAAATTTCATAGAAAACCTCGTGATAGAGAGTCACCTAGTAAAGATGAGACTATTGGTCTTGCTTCTATTGCCATGCTTCCTACTGATCCTTTAGAACAATATTTGCTAGACCATGAAAATGATATGCATATGGATGAAAGAAATGAAATAGATGAGATTTTCTTTGAACAAATGCCTGTTTTGGAACAGAACTTGCCTGTTGAAACTCTTGGAGATCCTCTACCGCCGAAGAGTGATCCTATGTATGAGCTTAAACAATTACCTGATACTTTGAACTATGATTATCTCGATGAAAATAAGATATATCTTGTTATTGTTAGTGCTAACCTTTCAAAAGCATGAAGATAAGAGATTATTGAAAACTCCGAGGAAGCATCATGTATCTATTGGATATACTCTTGATGATCTTAAGGGCATTAGTTAGCATAAAATTAATATGGATCAAGATGCTAAACGAGTTGTTGATCATCAGCGACAGTTAAAATCCTAAGATGAAGGAAGTGGTAAGAAATGAAATATTAAAGCTTCTGGAAGCAGGTATAATTTATCCCATAGCTGATAGTAGATGGGTAAGTCTTGTTCATTGTGTCCCTAAGAAAGGAGGTATTACTCAAGTTCCTAATGATAAAAATGAACTTATCCCACAAAGAATTATGTAGGAACCAATATGACTTTGTAGGAACTTATGTGGTTTGATCGATAAATATCTTCGTAGAATATGTAGGAACCAATATGAGCATCCAGGTTACGCTATTGGTTATTGACCGGAGACATGTCTCGGTCATGTCTACATAGTTCTCGAACCCATAGGGTCCGCACGCTTAACGTTCGATGACGATTGGTATTATGAGTTTATGTGTTTTGATTTACCGAAGGTAGTTCGGAGTCCCGGATGTGATCCCGGACATGACAAGGAGTCTCGAAATGGTCGAGACATAAAGATCGATATATTGGAAGCCTGTCTTTGGACATCGGAATGGTTCCGGATGAGTTCGGGCATTTACCGGAGTACCGGGGGTTACCGGAACCCTCCCGGGGAGCATATGGGCCTTAATGGGCCTTAGTGGGAGAGGAGAGAAGGCAACCTAGGAGGGGGCGTGCCCCCCAAGCCCAATCCAAATTGGGTGAGGGGGCCGACCCCCCTTTCCTTTCTCCTTCCCCCTCTTCCTTCTATTCCTAGTGGGACTAGGAAAGGGGGAGTCCTACTCCCACTAGGAGGAGGACTCCTCCCCCCTTGGCGTGCCTAGAGAGGTCGCCGGCCTCCCTCTCCCTCCTTTATATATGTGGGGAGGGGGCACCCTAGGATACACAAGTTGACATTGTTTAGCCGTGTGCGGTGCCCCCCCTCCACAGTTACACACCTCAATCATATCGTCGTAGTGCTTAGGCGAAGCCCTGCGCAGGTAACTTCATCATCACCATCACCACGCTGTCGTGCTGATGAAACTCTCCCTCGGCCTCAACTAGATCAAGAGTACGAGGGACGTCCTCGAGCTGAATGTGTGCTGATCGCGGAGGTGCCGTATGTTCGGTGCTAATATTGGTCGGATCGTGAAGACGTACGACTACATCAACCGCGTTGTCATAACACTTCTGCTTTCGGTTTACGAGGGTACATGGACACACTCTCCCCTCTCGTTGCTATGCATCACATAGATAGATCTTGCGTGATCTTAGGTTTTTTTTTTGAAATTACCGTGTTTCCCAACAGTGGCATCCGAGCCAGGTCTATGCGTAGATGTTTTATGCACGAGTAGAACACAAAGAGTTGTGGGCGATAATAGTCATACTTCTTACCAGCATGTCATACCTTGATTCGGCGGTATTGTTGGATGAAGCGGCTCAGACCGACATTACGCGTATGCTTACGCGAGACTGGTTCTACCGACATGCTTTGCACATAGGTGGCTGGTGAGCGTCTGTTTCTCCAACTTTAGTGGAATCGAGTGTGGCTACGCCCGGTCCTCGTTGAAGGTTAAAACAACACACTTGATGAAAAATCGTTGTGGTTTTGATGTGTAGGTAAGAACGGTTCTTGCTAGAAGCCCGTAGCTGCCACGTAAAACTTGCAACATCAAAGTAGAGGACGTCTAACTTGTTTTTGCAGGGCTTACTGTGATGTGATATGGTCAAGCACGATGTGATATAAATTGTTGTATGAGATGGTCATGTTATGTAACAAAGTTATCGGCAACTGCAAGGAGCCATATGGTTGTCGCTTTATTGTATGCAATGCAATCGCCATGTAATTGTTTTACTTTATCACTAAGCGGCGGCGATAGTCGTAGTAACAATAGGTGGCGAGACGACAACGATGCTACGATGAAAAACAAGGTGTCGTGCCATCATGACGATCCTTCGGAGATGGAGATCATGAGCACAAGATGATGATGGCCATATCATGTCACATATTTTGATTGCATGTGATGTTTATCCTTTATGCATCTTATTTTGCTTAGAACGTCGGTAGCATTATAAGATGATACCTTACTAAATTTTAAGGTACAAGTGTTCTCCCTGAGTATGCACCCTTTCTACAGTTCGTCGTGCTGAGACACCACGTGATGATCGGGTGTGATAAGCTCTACGTTCACATACAACGAGTGCAAGCCAGTTTTGCACACGCATAATACTCAGGTTAAACTTGACGAGCCTAGCATATGCAGATATGGCCTGGGAACACTGAGACCGAAAGGTCAAACGTGAATCATATAGTAGATATGATCAACATAGTGATGTTCACCATTGAAAAGTACTCCATCTCACGTGATGATCGGACATGGTTTAGTTGATTTGGATCTCATGATCACTTAGATGATTAGAGGGATGTCTATCTAAGTGGGAGTTCTTAAGTAATATGATTAATTGAACTTTAATTTATCATGAACTTGGTACCTGATAGTATTTTGCATGTCTATGTTGTTGTAGATCAATGGCCTGTGCTACCATTCCTTTGAATTTTAATGCGTTCCTAGAGAAAGCTAAGCTGAAAGATGATGACAGCAACTATACGGACTGGGTCCATAACTTGAGGATTATCCTCATTGCTGCACAGAAGAATTACATCCTGGAAGCACCGTTAGGTGTACCACCCGCGCCCGCAACTGCAGACATTGTGAATGCCTGGCAGACGCGTGTTGATGACTACTCAATAGTTCAGTGTGCCATGCTTTGTGGCTTAGAACCGGGACTTCAACGACATTTTGAACGTCATGGAGCATATGAGATGTTCTAGGAGTTGAGGTTAATATTTCAAGCAAATGCCCGGATTGAGAGATATGAAGTCTCCAATAAGTTCTGCAGTTGTAAAATGGAGGAGAATAGTTCTGTCAGTGAAGACATACTCAGAATGTATGGGTACCACAACCACTTGACTCAACTGGGAGTTAATCTTCCTGATGATAGTGTCATTGACAGAGTTCTTCAATCACTGCCACCAAGCTATAAAAGCTTCGTGATGAACTATAATATGCAAGGGATGAACAAGACTATTCCCGAGCTCTTCGCGATGCTAAAGGCCGCGGAGGTAGAAATCAAAAAGGAGCATCAAGTGTTGATGGTCAATAAGACCACTAGTTTCAAGAAAAAGGGCAAAGGGAAGAAAGGGAACTTCAAAAAGAACGGCAAAAGGTTGCTGCTCAAGAGAAGAAACCCAAGTCTGGACCTAAGCCTGAAACTGAGTGCTTCTACTGCAAAGGGACTGGTCACTGGAAGCGAAACTGCCCCAAGTATTTGGCGGATAATAAGGATGGCAAAGTGAAAGGTATATTTGATATACATGTTATTGATGTGTACTTAACTAATGCTCGCAGTAGCACCTGGGTATTTGATACTGGTTCTGTTGCTCATATTTGCAACTTGAAATAGGGGCTACGGATTAAGCAAAGATTGGCTAAGGACGAGGTAACGATGCGCGTGGGAAATGTTCCAAAGTCGATGTGATCGCGGTCAGCACACTACCTCTACATCTACCATCGGGATTAGTTTTAGACCTGAATAATTGTTATTTGGTGCCAGCGTTGAGCATGAACATTATATTTGGATCTTGTTTAATGCGAGACGGTTATTCATTTAAATTAGAGAATAATGGTTCTTCTATTTATATGAGTAATATCTTTTATGGTCATGCACCCCTGATGAGTGGTCTATTTTTGCTGAATCTCGATAGTAGTAATACACATATTCATAGTGTTGAAGCCAAAAGATTGAAGTTTAATAATGATAGTGCAACTTATTTGTGGTACTGCCGTTTGGGTCATATCGGTGTAAAGCGCATGAAGAAACTCAAAACTAATGGACTTTTGGAATCACTTGATTATGAATTACTTGGTGCTTGCAAACCGTGCCTTATGGGAAAGATGATTAAAATTCCGTTCTCCGGAACAATGGAATGAGCTACTGACTTGTTGAAAATAATACATACCGATGTATGCGGTCCAATGAGTATTGATGCTCGTGGTGGGTATCGTTATTTTCTTACCTTCACAGATGATTTAAGCAGATATGTTTATATCTACTTAACAAAGCATAAGTTTGAATCATTTGAAAAGTTCAAAGAATTTCAGAGTGAAGTGGAAAATCATCATAACAAGAAAATAAAGTTTCTATGATCTGATCATGGAGGAGAATATTTGAGTGACGAGTTTGGTCTTCATTTGAAACAACATGGGATAGTTTCACAATTAATGCCACCTGGAACACCAGAACGAAATGGTGTGTCCGAACATCGTAACCGTACTCTATTAGATATGGTGCGATCTATGATGTCTCTTACTGATTTACCGCTATTGTTTTGGGGTTATGCTTTAGAGACGGCTGCATTCACTTTAAATGGGGCACCATCAAAATCCATTGAGACGACGCCTTATGAACTGTGTTTTGGCAAGAAACCAAAGTTGTCGTTGCTTAAAGTTTGGGGCTGCGATGCTTATGTGAAAAAGCTTCAACCTGATAAGCTCGAACCCAAATCGGAAAAGTGCGTCTTCATAGGATACCCAAAGGAAACTGTTGGGTAGACCTTCTATCATAGATCCGAAGGCAAAATCTTTGTTGCTAAGAATGGATCCTTTCTAGAGAAGGAGTTTCTCGCGAAAGAAGTGAGTGGGAGGAAAGTAGAACTTGATGAGGTAACTGTACCTGCTCCCTTATTGGAAAGTAGTTCATCGCAGAAATCAGTTCCTGTGATTCCTACACCAATTAGTGAGGAATCTAATGATGATGATCATGAAGCTTCAGATCAAGTTACTACCAAACCTCGTAGGTCTTCTAGAGTAAGATCCGCACCAGACTGGTATGGTAATCCTGTTCTGGAAGTCATGTTACTAGACCATGATGAACCTACGAACTATGAGGAAGTGATGATGAGCCCAGATTCCGCAAAATGGCTTGAGGCCATGAAATCTGAGATGGGATGCATGTATGAGAACAAAGTGTGGACTTTGGTGGACTTGCCCGATGATCGGCAAGCCGTAGAAAATAAATGGATCTTTAAGAAGAAGACCGACGCAGACGGTAATGTTACTGCTTACATAGCTCGACTTGTTGCGAAAGGTTTTCGACAAGTTCAAGGAGTTGACTACGATGAGACTTTCTCACCCGTAGCGATGCTTATGTTTGTCCGAATCATGTTAGCAATTGCTGCATTTTATGATTATGAAATTTGGCAAATGTATGTCAAAACTGCATTCCTGAATGGATTTCTGGAAGAAGAGTTGTATATGATGCAACTAGAAGGTTTTGTCGATCCAAAGGGTGCTAGCAAAGTGTGCAAGCTCCAGCGATCCATTTATGGACTGGTGTAAGCCTCTCGGAGTTGGAATAAACGCTTTGATAGTGTGATCAAATAATATGGTTTTATACAGACTTGTGGAGAAGCCTGTATTTACAAGAAAGTGAGTGGGAGCTCTGTAGCATTTCTGACCTTATATGTAGATGACATATTGTTGATTGGAAATGATATAGAATTTTTGGATAGCATAAAGGGATACCCAAATAAGAGTTTTTCTATGAAAGACCTTGGAGAAGCTGCTTACATATTGGGCATCAAGATCTATAGAGATAGATCAAGACACTTAATTGGACTTTCAGAAAGCACATACCTGGATAAAGTTTTGAAGAAGTTCAAAATGGATCAGTCAATGAAAGGGTTCTTGCCTTTGTTACATGGTGTGAAGTTGAGTCAGACTCAAAGCCTGACCACTGCAAAAGATTAGAGAAAATGAAAGTCATCCCCTATGCTTCAGTCATAGGTTCTATCATGTATGCAATGTTGTGTACTAGACCTAATGTATATCTTGCTATAAGCATAGCAGGGAGGTACCAAAGTAATCCCGGAGTGGAGCACTAGACAGCGGTAAGGAACATCCTGAAATACCTGAAAAGGACTAAGGATATGTTTCTCATTTATGGAGGTGAAAAAGAGCTCATCGTAAATGGTTACATCGATGCAAGCTTTGACATTGATCCGGTTGACTCTAAGTCGCAAACCGGATATGTATTTTTATTGAATGGAGGAGCTGTCAGTTGGTGCAGTTCCAAGCAGAGCATCGTGGCGGGATCTACGTGTGAAGCGGAGTACATTGCTGCTTCGGAAGCAACGAATGAAGGAGATTGGATGAAGGAGTTCATATCCGATCTAGGTGTCATACCTAGTGCATCGGGTCCAATGACAATCTTTTGTGACAATACTGGTGCAATTGCCTTGGCAAAGGAATCCAGATTTCACAAGAGAACCAAGCACATCAAGAGACGCTTCAATTCCATCCGTCATCAAGTGTCGGAAGGGGACATAGAGATTTGCAAGATACACACGGATCTAAATGTTGCAGACCCGTTGACTAAGCCTCTCTAACAAGCAAAACATGATCAGCACCAAAGCTCCATGGGTGTTAGAATCATTACTATGTAATCTAGATTATTGACTCTAGTGCAAGTGGAAGACTGAAGGAAATATGCCCTAGAGGCAATAATAAAGTTATTATTTATTTCTTTAATTCATGATAAATGTTTATTATTCATGCTAAAATTGTATTAACCGGAAACTTAGTACATGTGTGAATACATAGACAAAACATATAGTCCCTAGTATGCCTCTACTTGACTAGCTTCTTAATCAACGATGGTTAAGTTTCCTAACCATAGACATGTGTTGTCATTTGATGAATGGGATTACATCATTAGGAGAATGATGTGATGGACATGACCCATCCATTAGCATAGCATTATGATCGTGTTAGTTTCATTGCTACTGCTTTCTTCATGACTTATACAAGTTCCTCCGACTATGAGATTATGCAACTTCTGAATACCGTAGGAACACTTTGTGTGCTACCAAACATCACAATGTAAAAGGGTGATTATAAAGGTGCTCTACAGGTGTCTCCAAAGGTGTTTGTTGGGTTGGCATAGATCAAGATTAGGATTTGTCACTCCGTGTTTCAGAGAGGTATCACTGGGCCCTCTTGGTAATACTCATCACTATAAGCCTTGCAAGTATTGTGACTAATGAGTTAGTTGTGGGATGAAGTATTACGGAACGAGTAAAGAGACTTGCCGGTAACGAGATTGAACTAGGTATTGAGATACCGACGATTGAATCTCGGGCAAGTAACATACCGATGACAAAGGGAACAATGTATGTTATTATGCGGTTTGACCGATAAAGATCTTCGTAGAATATGTAGGAACCAATATGAGCATCCAGGTTCCGCTATTAGTTATTGACCGAAGTAGTGTCTCAGTCATGTCTACATAGTTCTCGAACCCGTAGGGTCCGCACGCTTAACGTTCGATGACGATTGGTATTATGAGTTTATGTGTTTTGATTTACCGAAGGAAGTTCAGAGTCCCGGATGTGATCACGGAAATGACGAGGAGTCTCAAAATAGTCGAGACATAAATATCGATACATTGGAAGCCTATGTTTGGACATGGGAATGGTTCCAGATGAGTTCGGGCATTTACCGGAGTACCGGGGGTTACCGGGACCCTCCCGGGGAGCATATGGGCCTTAATGGGCCTTAGTGGGAGAGGAGAGAAGGCAACCTAGGAGGGGGCGCGCCCCCCAAGCCCAATCCGAATTGGGTGAGAGGGCCGGCCCCCCTTTCCGTTCTCCTTCCCCCTCTTCCTTCTATTCCTAGTGGGACTAGGAAAGGGGGAGTCCTACTCCCACTAGGAGGAGGACTCCTCCCCCCTTGGCGCGCCTAGAGAGGCCGACCGGCCTCCCCCTACCTCCTTTATATACATGGCGAGGGGGGCACCCTAGGCCACACAAGTTGACATTGTTTAGCCGTGTGCGATGCCCCCCTCCATAGTTACACACCTCGGTCATATCATCATAGTGCTTAGGCGAAGCCCTGCGCTGGTAACTTCGTTATCACTATCACCACGCCGTCGTGCTGACAAAACTCTCCCGTGGACTCAACTAGATCAAGAGTACGAGGGACGTCCCCGAGCTGAATGTGTGCTTATCACGGAGGTGCAGTACGTTCGGTGCTAAGATCGGTCGGATCGTGAAGACGTACAACTACATCAACCGCGTTGTCATAACGCTTCCGCTTTCGGTCTATGAGGGTATGTGGACACACTCTCCCCTCTTGTTGCTATGCATCACATAGATAGATCTTGCGTGATCATATACTTTTTTTTGAAATTACCGAGTTTCCCAACAACTATATGTCTGAGGATCAGTGGTAATTATGATCAAAAGGACACAATGTTTACCCAGGTTCGGGCCCTCTTAATGGAGGTAAAACCCTACTCCTGCTTGATTATATTCGATGGGTATAGGGGTTACAAGAGTTGATCTACCACGAGATAGTATTGGCTAACCCTAGTTTGGCTAGCTTAGTAATGTTGTGATCGTGCCTTCGATCTAACCCTCCGGTTTTTATAGACACCGGAGGGGCTTAGGGTTGTACAAAGTCAGTTTAACAGAAAGGAAATAAAATATCCGGACACCTAAACTTGCCATCCACGTATATGGGAGTCCCTACCGGACATGAGAAGTGATCTTATTTCTTGTATCTTTACGGCCCATCAGTTTGGCCCATATCCAATAGATCGGACGCCTGAGGACCCCCTAGTCCAGGACTCCCACAGTAGCCCCTGAACCAGTCTTCAATGACGACATGTTCGGCGCATGGATTATCTTCGGCATTGCGAGGCGGGTTCATTGAATAATACACATCAGTTTTCCCCCGTAGGAGAATTGTATCCGTTTTTGCATAGTTAACACAACCCTTAGCCGCGAAGGCAGGATATATAAAAAATAAGAATAGTGTCTTTTACAGACAGCTTTTTTCGGGCGAAGCATCAGACTTGACACTTCGATGTTTTGAACCATTTTTATATCCTGCATTCCGTGTTTCGAGGCCATGCCCCATTGGCCCGTCCTGTCAAAATAGAGATCGTGCCCACTTAATACGGGATTGCTCCTTAACAAAATTTGGTTAATCCAACCATTTACGGTGCACACTTTCATTGGGAATAGGCGAGCTTCAAGGCGCAAGTGGCGGGACGGTTGGCATTTTTACCGCCTATAAGAGCGTAATGGATTTCCCTTTTCTACCCCATGCCTTCCAGTCTCCTCTGCTTCCAATCTCCCAAGATCTCAGCGCCCAAAAAGTTTCTGTCTTTCTTACCGCCACCACCCCCTCCTCCGACCATGGTCGGATCCGGTTCCAAAGGCAAGTGGGAGGTGTCCTCCGTCACGGAGAAGGAGATAAAGGATCTTCGGAGTGCGGGATACCTCGCCGCCACCATCGCGCATAGGCTCCCTCCCAAGGGTCAGATCATTCCCACTCCGGAGCCCGGCGAAAGGGTCATCTTCCTTCCCCATTTCCTTAGAGGGTTAGGTTTTCCACTCCACCCATTCATCTGCGGCCTTATGTTCTACTACGGGCTAGATTTCCATGATATAGCCCCGAACTCCTTCCTCCACATCTCGGTGTTTATCGTCATATGTCAGGTTCTTCTCCACATCCACCCACACTTCGGCCTGTGGCTGAAGGTCTTCAATGTGAAGCCGAAGGTAGTCGACGGGCAGCACGCGGACTGCGGGGGATCTATGATCAGCAAGCTACCCAACGCCACTTGGCCCACGGGGGCCTTCATGGAGACCGTCAAGATCTGGCAATGAGAGTGGTTTTATATCACTGAGCCGTGCCGCAATAAGTGGGCGGCGATCCTGGAATTCAGATTTGGGCCCCCCATGAGGCTCGTCTCCTGGACCGCGAAGGGCCTTGATTGGGGGTCTCAGACACAGGTGAAGACGCTACAAATGCGTATCACCAACGTGCTGAGCAAAAACATTGGTCTAACCAACACAGTGCAAATTATGCTCTTCCGCCACATCCTCCCCTGCCAGCGCCAGACTTCCCCCATGCGGGAGTTCAATTCGGAGGAGCCGCAGACTCTACAACATTTCCTTGGCACAACACACGAGGGAATGTGGAAGCTGCTCTTCAAGGCGCAGAAGAGCTGGACCATGGAGACCGAAGACGCCGGCCTCAATGACAAGAATCCGGCCACCCCGGTAAGTGTTTAATTTTCTGAAGATATATCTGGTTTATGTATTCGATCAATACGAAACTCATCAACCCACCTTTTTGCAGGGCTAGACCAAGAAGTCAGAGCGGATTAAGAGTCCGGCCCCGTTGCCTGAAGACCCAGTCACTCCTCAGCTGGAGGAGACGTTGATCCCGGCGCCCTATCAGGCGCCGGAGAAGAAAATCAAAAAGAAGGGCAAGGGGTCCAAGGATGGGCCCCGCCGCAAAGGTCCTTCAGACACAGTGTCCGGAGTGACCAAGACCGTCTCCTCTCACGAGGAAGACAAGGACAAAGAGGAGGAGGAGGAAGTGGAGAAAGACTCTCCATGCAAGACAAGGAGGGGAAAGAGGACATCCTCCAAGAACCTAGAGGGAGCGACGCCAAAGAAGGGGAGGGTAGTCCTCTCAGATAGTTCAGACTCAGAGTCCGAACACAGCCCGAAGAGAATCCAAAGGGAGAAGCCTCTAGCCGAAATGTAAGTATCGAAAACTTACTTGTTCAGCTATCGCTTAATCTACCTTTGTTGTATGAATCAAGTCTTTTCTTTGCCTTTCAGCCGTCCGTGCGAGATCCCAATTCCCTCTTCTTCAGAGGGGAACTCTCTGGCACCATGGTGTCATCCCAAAGGACATATCCTAGCCGAGGGGGAGCGGATGAGGCCGTCCAGATGGCACCCGAAGATAACACATCAGATGCTGTAGAGCGGGGCATGATGACCCCATGACCACCGAGGGTGGGGGGCCTCAACAGTTCGGGCCCTCACCGAACACCGTCCCGGAGACCAATACGTCTCCAGGTTCGGACCAGCACCCCTATTCGACAGAGGGGGAGGAGCAGCAGCTCCATCGGCGGCCTCTGTCAATCCGGAGTCCGCTAACACTCTGCAGGAAGCACTGCAATGTGCGTCCATCATGGAGGAACACCGGTTATGGAAAAGGTTTGGTCCGCGAAGAGCAGACTGACCGAAGCCTTCAACGGCCTACCGACGGGCTTTGAGGTATGCGATGTAATACTCTTTACAAGTTTTTTTGTTTGGATATATAAGGCTAAACATATGTATAGATAGTAGCCCCTAAGACTTTGTCCGGACAAGAACAATCCGGATAGAGGATCAAAAACAAATTTATGATGTATCATACTATCTTATTGGACAGGCTTTCTATGCTGGCGGCTACTACCCAAGCCACAGAGGTTTCCGAGCTCAATCAGAAGCTTCGGCTAGCCGATGAGGAACTCGACCGCGTCAACAAGCAGTTTGACGAAACCCAAGGTATGCGGCACTAATACAGTCCCGAAGCGATATGTGTATGTAGGCATTCTGGATATGGGGGTATCCAGACTTGCCTGCCTGCGGCCCACCACGTGGCTCCATCGACGGCCTGGTATGGCCTAGCTTTGACATCAGCAGCTCAAGACCCTCGCGAGGCGGATGACGCCAAGACCCCCGAGGGGATCGGCCTCTTCAGGCTGGCTCCCGAGGGGCAGATAGTTCTATGCAAGGTGCACCTCATGAGGCCCAACTGACGTCAGCCATGACGACAAAGGCCAGGCGGGCGCCAGCAGGCGCAGGGCGCCAGTTTCCTCTTTGGTGCAAGGGAGGCAAGCCGTGGGCGCGGAGTCCCGAGGAATCACCCAAAGGTCTCCATTCTTGTGCAACAAGACCAAGACCCCCAGGACGGCATGACGGAGGTCATCGCCGAGCCCACCACAGCGTCACGACCAGGGGCTTTTCGCAGGTGAAGACTACTTTGTCAGGATAAGCTATACTACTTGTCCCCTTTGAAATCCAGCCATTGTGGGATCCCTTCCCGCCAACATTTGGGAAGAGGACCAAGGCCACTATAAATAGGACTTAGCCACCACCATAGAGGGGGGATCGGATCCATTCTCACCCGACCACCTCACCAGCTCTTACGAGCTCAAGAACACATCACCTCCTGAGGCCAGTTCATCTACTGTACTAGTTCGCCCTCATCCCTTCGAGGCAATCCACCAAAATACTGGAGTAGGATATTACACCGCAAGGTGGCCCGAACCAGGATAAACTGCTGTGTCTCTTTGTCTCTTCGAGCTCATCACGCTAGGCTTAGGAGAATCACGAGTAGGCAAGCTGGGTAGGTTGAGATCTCCGCACGCACCCGAGAATTCAAACCTTTCAAGGGTTTGCAGAACCCATAATCCAGCATTTGGTGCGCGAGGTAGGGGTGCATCGGATCTTTTCTTCCGTCGATCGATCCACCGTCACTCCGACAACTCCATGGCCAACGGACGCCGAGCTCGCGTCGAGCGCCGGGCCGCAGTCGTCGCTCGCATTGCGCAGACAGCTCTGGCGGGAGATGGTTGTGCTCGTCATGCTCCGTCTCCAAAGGCCAACGCCGCCACGGGCCCTGCAGGGCACGAGCAGCAAGCTTCTTCGCTGCACCCGTCGGTGCGCCGCGACGGGCGCACCGCCACTCCGTCACTGACCCAAGCAGCTTCATCCTCCCATGCGCGTCACGTCTCAGCGAACGCGCAGGCCACTCTGCTGATGGCATGGGTGCTCCTTCGCTACCTCCTGGTCGACGACTTCTACAAGGAGTGGCTCGAGCGGATCGCTGAGCTCGTCAGCGCCACCCGCGGCTCCATTGCACTAGCCCGCTCACTGCCTCAGCAGCCGCCTGCCGTGGGCGACGTGGCTCACGGGGCTCCTCCACCACCTCCAGCCCAGGGCGTTATCATCGAGCCAAGGCGTGTGGCACAACGGCACGACCCGCCGTGCCCGATGCCTGCTCGTGAGGAAGTGAGCTGCCAGGTGGTGCAGCGACCTCAAGGAGGAGCGCGCGTACTTCCTACACCCCCGCATCAGGCGAAGTGCGCGTGCACCAGGACCAAGTTCTACCTCCTCGGCGGGCCCTATTGGCCACAACAGGATGCCGCGTGTTCACCCCGGAACTCCGCAATGTCGTTTGGCTGAGCAAGTTCAAGCCTGACCTACCCCCACGCTATGACGGCACCGCAGACCCCGCCGAGTTCCTGCAGCTCTATGAGCTGAGCATCGAGGCGGCGAGCGGCGACGAGAAGATCATGGAGAACTGGTTCTCGATGGCCCTCAAGGATGGCACGTGTTCTTGGCTCCTGAAACTCCTGGTGGGATCGGTCTCTTCCTGGGAGGAGATGCGCGACCGCTTCATCGCCAAGTTCTAGGGCACCCGCGACCGTCTGCCGGCTGCGGGTAACCTGTGTCGCATCAAGCAGCAGCCAGGAGAGATCCTACAAAAGTATATCCAGCGCTTCAAAAATGTCCGCCTCAAGATCCCCAAGGTGTCGGACGAGGCCATCATCTCAGCATTCACTGATGGCATCCGCGATGTCAAGATGAAGGAGGAGCTCGCCATCCATGAGGATCTCTGCACAACCCTGGAGATGTTTAACATGGTGAACAAGTGGGCAAGGGCTGAGGAGGGGCGCCTCTCCCTCCTCGAGCTCCCCGATGCTGACTCAGAAGACAAGAAGGCTAAGGCCGAGGACGTGAAGCGCAAGGGGCCGGTCGTGCTCGCGGCTGAGCCAGAGATGAAGTGTGGCTGCGACCACCCTGAGTCGTCCAAGAGCAACCGACCATTCTGCGTCTTCCACAATGTCCGCAACCATAACACCAACGACTGCCAGGAGCTTAGGGCCCTCCGCGACGGGCGCCTTGGTTGACGCACCAAGCGCAATGATCAAGGCTACGACCGTGGAGGTGGCCTAGGTGGAGGACACTGGTGTAACGCCCCGGATGCAACTTTCCATATTCGTAACTCCAACTCTTGCCTTTTCCGGAGATGCGATACGATATTTCCTCCGTGGTTGGGTTTTTGTCTGTTGTTTTGCATTTCGTTCTTGTTACGCATCTCGTCTCATGTCATCATTCACATTGCATTGGCATCATTTTCATAAAACTTGCATCCGTTCGGGTTCCGCCGGTTCTCTCCGTTGTCCGTTCAGAGTCCAGACACACTCGCACGCGCCCGCGGCACCTCCGAAATATATTTTATTAGTGGCATAAAAATGTTCTCGGAATGGGTTGCAACTTGTCGTGCGGTCTTATTATAGTGTAGACTGACCGCCTGCCAAGTTTTGTCGCATTCGGAGTCCATTTGATAGCTCAACCGTTAAATATAGCGGTACCGTTGCCGGTACCTTCGTCGGATGTTTCGATCTTCGAAACTGCCACCGGGCCTCTTTCTCTCTCTTCTCTGCACTCAGCCCTGGCCTTTCTAGCATAGCCCACCTAGGCCCACTCTACCTCTCCTCGCGTCCGGAACCGCCCGATCGCGATCGGAGGGTCCTAAAACCCCCCTAGACCAAATCCTAGCCAAAAACTGCTATATAAACCCCCTCCCCTTGCCATTTTTGGCCTCCACCTACCTCCTCCCTCAATTTCCGCGCAGCCAGTCACCTCCCACCTCAGATCTAGCGCCGCCGCCCCTGCCCGCCACTTGGCGCCGCCGCCACCGCGCCTGGGCCAACCAGCGTGCGCCACCTCACCCCACAGCGTCACCCTGACCAATCCCGCAGCGCCACCTCACGCCCCGGCGCCTCAGCGAGCCGCGGCCCGCCCGAGCCCGCGCGAGCCCATCGGCGCCCGACCGCGTCGCCTCCTGCTCCCCCGCCTCGATCTGGTTCGAAGGAGCTGAGCTCCTCTGCCGAGCGCCGCTCGACCCCGCCGCCTCGTCGGAGGAACGCCGCCGCCGTCGGACTCCAGCAGCAGGCCGGCCCCGTCCCTCTCCTCCTCCCTTCTCTTCCTTCTCTCTCTCCCTCTCATCTCCCTGCTTCCTCTCTCTCACAGGGACTAGCAGGAGCACCATGGCCGCTGCTTCAAGCCTTGCCGCGTCGTTTCGTGCCGGGAACGGATGGACCATGCTCCCCGCGCCCGGATCTGCCCTGCCGTGTCATTCCAGCGCCCCGCCGCATCTCAGCCGCCTTCGTCCTCTGCTTCCCTGCTCGAGATCGTGCCGCCGCCGTACCTGCTACCTCTTGCGCGAGGGAAACAAGCACTCAACCGCGTGCGTTGACCGCGCACGCGTGGACCTGGAGGCCTTCGATCGCCTCCAGCGCCTGGGCCAGCGCCTCCCCAAGGCCCAGTGCCCCTTCCCGGCCTACCTCTCCACCGCCTGGGCCATGGCCCATGGTGAGCAGCGCCCAGCCCTCTCATGTGCTTGTTGGGCTAGTCAATTTCAGCCCGCCTATGTTTTTTTCGTGCCCTGTGAATTTGTCTAATTATCCAGAGTTGGCAAAATTGCAGAAAAACCCTCAAGCATCATGCATATAATAACTCCACAACCGTGCATCATATGTAAATAATTTATATATGTAAAATGCTTAGTTTTTCATCTAGTTTCATAATATGCCCCTTTCATCCATGTTTAAAATGTTTAACTTGCTGTTTGTTTAAATTTGCTAATATGCCATGTTAAAATGATTTATTTCATAACTAAATAACCGTAACTCCGTTTTAAATAAAGTTTATATGTAAATGGGGTGGAAAAATGCCTAGTTTAACATGGTGCACTTTATTTTCCTGTTTAACAATTCTAAAATTATGTAATAGGCAGAACAGTACCAAAACTAAAATATGCATATGGGGATTTACCGGATTTGTTGTTTGTTATATCTGGCCCCATTTAAATTGTTTAGATGGTATAGTTTTGTCATGCTTCACCTCTTGCCATGTTAACCAACATTTAATATTGTTGAGTACCTAAACGAGAGCGAACTAAATAAATGTTGTGAAGTTTTGTCAATATGCAACTCGTTGCATATTGAGCTCCACTTAAATTGTAGTGTTGTTGTTGTTGCATTTTGCCATGCCATGCCATGCTATTTAAACCGGACATGCATCATACTTGTTTGTGCATCATGCCATGTTTATGCTTGTGCATTTACCATGTTGTTTGTTTCTTTCCGGTGTTGCTTCTTAGTTCCGGTAATGTTGCGATTGTGAGGATTCGTTCGACTACTCCCGTTCGTCTTCTTCATGGACTCGTTCTTCTTCCTAGCGGGAATTCAGGCAAGATGATCGCTACCCTGGATCTCACTACTATCATTGCTATGCTAGTTGCTTCGTTCTATCGCTTTGCTGCGCTACCTGTCTTTTGCTCTTCATGCCCCCCAAATTGCCATGAACCTCTAACCTTTGACACCCTTCCTAGCAAACCATTGCTTGGCTATGTTACCGCTTTTGCTCAGCCCCTCTTATAGCACTGTTAGTTGCAGGTGAAGTTGACGATTGCTCCATGGTGAACAGGATTTTGGTTGGGATATCACAATATCTCTTATATTATTAATGCATCTATATACTTGGTAAAGGGTGGAAGACTCGGCCTTTTGCCTGGTGTTTTGTTCCACTCTTGCCGCCCCAGTTTCCGTCATACCGGTGTTATGTTGCCGGATTTTGCGTTCCTTACGCGATCGGGTGATTTATGGGACCCCCTTGATAGTTCGCTTTGAATAAAACTCCTCCAGCAAGGCCCAACCTTGGTTTTACCATTTGCCTCACCACCACCTACTTTTCCCTTGGGAGTCGCTCTCTCGAGGGTCATCTTTATTTCAGCCCCCCCGGGCCAGTGCTTGTCTAAGTGTTGGTCCGAACCGAGCCGCCTGCGGGGCCACCTCGGGGAAACTCGAAGTCTGGTTTTACTCGTAGCCTGTCTCATCCGGTGTTGCCCTGAGAACGAGATATGTGCAGCTCCTATCGGGATTGTCGGTGGGTCTTGCTGGTCTTGTTTTACCATTGTTGAAATGTCTTGTAAACCGGCATTCTGAGTCTGATCGGGTCTTCTTGGGAGAAGGTATATCCTTCGTTGATCGTGAGAGCTTGTCATGGGCTAAGTTGGGACACCCCTGCAGGGTATAATCTTTCGAAAGCCGTGCCTACGGTTATAGGCAGATGGGAATTTTTTAATGTCCGGTTGTAGATAACTTGACACCAGATCCGAATTAAAACGCATCAACCGCGTGTGTAGCCGTGATGGTCTCTTTTCGGCGGAGTCCGGGAAGTGAACACGGTTTCTGGGTTATGTTTGACGTAAGTAGGAGTTCAGGATCACTTCTTGATCATTGCTAGCTTCACGACCGTTCCGCTTGCTCTCTTCGCGCTCTTATTTGCGTATGTTAGCCACCATATATGCTTAGTCGCTGCTGCAGCCTCACCACTTTACCCCTTCCTTTCCCTTTAAGCTTTGCTAGTCTTGATACCCATGGTAATGGGATTGCTGAGTCCTCGTGGCTCACAGATTACTACAACAACAGTTGCAGGTACCGGTTTATGCGATGGTCATGACGCGAGAGCGATGCTTGCTTGCATTGAGTTCTTCTTCTGCTTCTTCTTCGATCAGGGGATAGGTTCCAGGTCGGCAGCCTGGGCTAGGAGGGTGGATGTTGTTTGAGTTTCTGTTTATGTTTCATCCGTAGTCGAATGTTGCTCTTATGTATTGTGATGTTGTATTCGTGTGGCATTGTATGCCTTATGTATGTATCCCCGTCTATTATGTAATGTTGATGTAATGATATCCACCTTGCAAAAGCGTTTCAATATGCGGGTCTATCCTTGGTGGGACCTTCGAGTTCCTTTTGGATAGGGTCGCATATTGGGCATGACAGCTGGGATGGACGCGACCATCGCCAGGAGTGGCGCGACCACTCTCGGGAGGACCATTAGTAGGGCCAACCTCGTGAGGGTGCTTGGAGGGAGCAGCCTCGCGAGGAGAGCCCACAGGGTAACACCGGTCTGCCTCCACTACTCCACCGCCAAGAAGGAATGAAGAGCATCACCAGGACGAGGGGCCTGGGGGCTTCTAGGAGCCTCGAGCCATCGCCTACATCCTGGGAGGCTCATAGGCCCCAGCTTCTCACCGCATCTTCAAGCAGTTCGCACGTGAGGTGAATGCAGCGCTCCCCAAGCCCGAAGCAACTCACCCTCTTAGGTGGTCCAAATGAGCCATCACCTTCTGCTCCTCAGACCAACTCAAGTGCGTTGCCATTGCTGGCGCGCTCCCCATGCTCTGCTCTCCCGTCATCAGCAACGTGGTCGTCACCAAGACTCTCATCGATGGTGGAGCGGGGCTCAATGTCCTATCGATTCAAATGTTCGATAGACTCCAAGTACCATACGACCGACCATTTTCAGGAGTAACCGACGGCTCCACACACCCGATAGGGCAGGTCCACCTCCCTCTCACCTTTGGCGAACGCAACAACTACCGCACCAAGCTCATCGACTTCGACGTCGCCGATATCCGCCTGCCCTACAACGCCATCCTAGGGTACCTAGCGCTGGCCAAGTTCATGGCAGTGACGCACCACGGCTACAACATCGTCAAGAGGCTAGGAAGCGGCGATGTTATCATGGTCGCATGTCAAGAGAAGGATGCGGTGTGCTCCCTCGAGTGCACCTTCCAGGATGCAGCAGTCGAGATCCCTGAAGATGAGGGCGGTGCCCTCCCTCCCGAGGTCGCCCCCAAGACGAAGAAGTTGCAGCTGGGTTAGGGATCCCGTGAGGAAGCATCACCCGAGGACGCCGCGCTGAGCCTCGCGTCCCAGGACGCGGTGCCTTCACCCATCGCATAGGAAGGCGCGCCCGGTGCCCCTCTCAGGCTGGGCTCGGGGGCTCTCCTCAGGAGAGCCTCTGACCTAGCTAGGGTCACGAGGGAGGTGCTCAGGCACCATGTGGAGGTGCTCTTTAGAGCACGCTTCCCATGAGAAGGCATCAGGCGGGAGGCGTCGGGCGTTCATCAGCAAGGTAATCAAGGAGATTCAGGAGCTCTTCTGGTAGTCTCGTGTCGGCCGATGCAAGGGCCCACCCCATAGCTACGTCTGCATGCCTTTCGGCCTGCCTGGCGTGGCTGTGGTGTTCCAGCGCTGCGCAAGGGATGCCCTGGTGGCCCTCGAGGCTAGGCATCAGGCGATCCGGGTGGAGATGGAGGGGCACCCCCAGGAGCCTCACGGGCCCTCTGGGCCTCCCGAGGCTCGGCACCAGGGTGGCTCATGATGAACGACTCCGGCAACGCGTGTCATTCGCTACCCCAACACATCTTCAACAACGGTACTAAGTGACATATCTCCAGTTCGTTCAGTTTGGGGCGCCCCTCGGGCTACATCATCCCCAGGCCGTATGGATCCGTCCCCGTGGCATGTATCCCTTTTTGCATCTATCAGAGCTAGTTTACCTTCCTTCACAAACTACCTTTAATTTATCAATTTCCTGACCGGTGCTTCATCGCCAAGAACGTCTTGCGCCCTTGCGAGCCCTCCTGCGACTGCCTCATGATTAAGGACTGGCACGACATCTTTGCTCGGGTCCGTCCCTGCAGCGTTGCTAAATCCAAGAGGCTGAGCTCTAGCTCACGGGCCAGTCCCTGTGTACATCACCTCCCATGGCCCTTGGTGCCTTGTTCTCGCATGAGCTAATCGTGGGTGGATAAGTGAGGGAGCACGACCTGGTGCCCCCGTGCCCACGGGAACTGCGCGCCGGTTGTTTTTCTTCAGGATCTTTGCATGAGAAGACTGGGCACGACATCTATGCTCGGGTCCGTCCCTGCAGCGTCGATAAACCCAACGGCTGAGCTCTAACTGGCGGGCCGGCCCCATTCACGTCACCTCCTGGGGTCGTTGGTGTCTGGCCTTCTCATGCAATAGCCTCAGGAGACTCATTCGGCGCAGGCTGCGTAACCATCTTGCAGGACTAACACAAGTGTTCCCAATCAAGCTCAGGCGCAACCCGCCTTGAAGTAGGGCCTCATGAGTCCCGCGCTGACTCACGGGTGCCCATATAAACCTCCTCCAGCCCTGCCATGCAAGCCACGTGTCAGGGCGGGGCTTTACATGCCCCGGGGGCTCTCCTCGGAGGGATCCCCCTCCCACGCACCAGTGGAAGCACCATGCTCCGCGTTGGCCGTCGACACTGTCAAGGAGTGGCTATGCCCATGCAAGAGCGGAAGTGCTACGCACCGCACTGGTGATAAACAACGTGGGATGGCCTCGCGGCTGCATTAACCTCAGGGAGCTTCCGGGCTCAGTGACCATCCTCACCGTGCTGCTCTCCCTCGGGAGGGTAGCGCGAGGGGGCTGGGCACGGGGGCTACTCTCAGGTCATGCCTGCTGTACCCCACCTCACCAGGCCCCACGGGCCTGGTCTTCGCGCTCCCCTCCCGAGCGAGAGCTCAGCAAGGAAAGGTATGATGGCCGGTTCGTGCGTCAAGGGGGACTCCTAAGCACCACGTCTCAGGAGCTTAACTGGCCACGTAGCCCCTCACACCTTAGGCTCGTTCTGGCGATCCGGACGACCCAACAATGACCAAGGTATGCACGGGGCCAGGCCCTGCCGACGTAGAACGCCAAGGCCTGACTTTCGCCCTTTTAAAGCCGTTCATACGTTAAGGGGGACTCCTGAGCATCATGTCTCAGGAGCCTAACTAGTTACATAGCCCCTCACCCCTTGGGCTCGTCCTGGCGATCCGGATGAGCCAACGGCGGCTGAGGTATGCGCGGGGCTGGGCTCTGCCGACGCAGAACAATGAAGCAAACGGAAAAAATTGAAGGACCACAATCTAATTATTACAAAGCATATTGTTCCAAGCAAATAGTTTTAAACGCCTTCGTGAGGCATGCTACATGATACAGGACGAACCTGAAGGAGCAGCGTCACCAAGCCCCCTCTTCAGCCCTGGGTACCGCCATCATCCGCCAGTGGAGCCTCGACACTAGGCGCGTCGCCCGTCCCCTCGTCCCCAACCGGAGGACCGACGACAAACAACTTATTCAGCAGGGCGTCCATGGAACTCTTCACGGCGGCAGGAGCATCGTCGTGGGAGTCGGAGTCCATGGGATCGAGGAAGGAGGAGAAGTCGAAGCCGGCGTCCCGGAGATAGAAATGGCTAAAGGCGCATGTAAGGGCTGAGGAAGAAAGCAAGCAAGCCTCACCTTCCACCAAAGAGCCAAACCCGTCGACAACATCCTTGAGCACTGCCACGACCTTAGGGAGCAGAGCGGCAGGGCTCTCCCTCGGGGCCGTAAACCGTTGCTTTCTTCAAGAGATCGTCCGTGAAGAGCGACCACTGAGCCTTCTAGAACCGCACCTCGAGGGAGGCAAGGGTGCTGCGCTCCATGGTGGCCGCTTCCTTGGCCTCGGCAAGGGACGCCTGGGCTGCCTCCGCCTCCTCCTTCAGCTTCGTCAGGCGGTCGCGCTCCACAGCCTGCTCCAGGGCCGCCTTCTTTAGCTCGGCGTCTCGATCGACAACGACAGCCTCTTGGCCTCCAGATCACTAAAAATAGTTGCCGAGGCGGCATGGGGAAGTGGAGACGGCCATGTCCCATCAATCGCCATGCGCCATCAGGGCCGCAGACGATTAGGGCCGGCGACACTCTGCACTTGCCCTTTGGCTTCGCCTGAAAGCCAAGTCTGAGCGCGCCTTGGGCCCGGGGGCTACTATCGGTGTTTTGGATATGGGGGTATCCAGACTTGCCTGCATGTGGCCCACCACGTGGCTCCATCGAAGGCCTGGTATGGCCCAACTTCGACATCAGCAGCTCAAGACCCTCGCGAGGGGACAAGTCTCGTGAGGCAGACGATGCCAAGACCCACGAGGGGATCGACCTCTTCAGGTTGGCTCCCGAGGGGCGGAGAGTTCTATGCAAGGTGCACCTCATGAGGCCCAGCTGACATGAGCCATGACGACCAAGGCCAGGCGGGCGCCAGCGGGCGCAGGGCACCAGTTTCCTCTTTGGTGCAAGGGAGGCAAGCCGCAGGCGCGGAGTCCCGAGGAATCAGCCAATGGTTTCCATTCTGGTGCAACAAGACCAAGACCGCCAGGACGGCAGGACGGAGGTCATCGCCGAGCCCACCGCAGCGTCACAACCGGGGGCTTTTCGCAGGGGAAGACTACTTTTGTCAGGATAAGCTATCCTACTTGTCCCCTTTCAAATCCGGCCGTTGTGGGATCCCTTCCCGCCAACATTTGGGAATAGGACAAAGGCCAGTATAAATAGGACATAGCCACCACCGTAGAGGGGGGATCGGATACATTCTCACCCGACCACCTCACCAGCTCTCTCGAGCTCAAGAACACCTCACCTCCTGAGGCCAGTTCATCCACTGTATTAGTTCATCCTAAGCCCTTCGAGGCAATCTACTAAAACACTGGAGTAGGGTATTACACCGCAAGGTGGCCAGAACCAGGATAAACTGCTGTGTCTCTTTGTCTCTTCGAGCTTGTCGCGCTAGGCTTACGTGAATCGTGAGTTGGTAGGCTGGGTAGGTTGAGATCTTCACACGCATCCCAGAGTTCGAACCTTTCAAGGGTTTGTGTAACCCGTAATCCGACAGTGTGCTAAGTCTTTAAATTTACTAAATGTTATGACTATACTCACAGTTGGCGCAGCCGAGGTCGAGTTCCTCAAGAGCGCCCTCTCCCAAGCCAAGAAGGATGCGGAGGTGAGCAAGGCAGCCACTGACAAAGCGTCCAAGGAGTTAGAGGTGGAGCAAACCACCCGCCGAAGACATGAGGCGCGGGTGGGGGAGGTAGAGTAGGAGCTCAAGGACACCATCGCCAAGTGCGAGTCCTTGGAGCAGAAGAGTTCAGAACAAGCCTCCGAGCTTACCCTTTGGAAAGCGTGAAATAAGCCCGGGTTGAGGCCCAGGGCGCTCACCAGGAGATCCAAGAGGCGAGACAGATAGCGGCTGGTAAGGCCTTTCTTATGCAGAGTAAATTTACAAGGAAGAGATACATTTTGCTGACTCGGGTTTGGAGTTCTCTAGGCACATTTGCGGATCTGCCGAGGATATTGCTGATGCCGCTGAGTTCTTCCGCACCGAAGAGGGGAGCTCAATGGAGAAGCTATTTTGGTCGCAATACCTTGCGCCAGAGTATACGGCTCCCCTCAGCAATGAGCTGAAGTAGCGGACGGAGCTTCACAGGGTGGCCGGACTAGCCATGAAGGACGTAATAGTCCGTCTTTGGCCAGCCGAGCCCATACCCAGCAGCTACTTCGGACTTGTGAAGCGGTTGGTCGAGGTGTGTCCTTGGGTTGACACCATCAAGCGGTCAGCCTGCATAGAAGGTGCCTGGATGGCCTTCGCCCGAGTCAAGGTACAATGGGCGAAGATGAAGGCCACCAAGATTGCCATCACGGGGCCGCCTGGAGGCAAGGATCACCGACGGTCGGAGAAGTACTTCAGCGAGGTCCTCGAGGGGGCCCCATCATAGAGGGACAGTGCTCAAAAGACATCATATTTTATTAGTAGAGTCCGGCTTGTAAGAACCGTGTAATGAAGTTATGGTGTAACATATTTATGCTTGCGCTTTATGATTAGTTTATCCTCCTATTTGGCCGTTTTAATTTATAAGTCTAAAAGTTTGCCAGTCGTCGGCTTCTGCCCCCATGTAAATATCATAGGGGTGTTTGAGAACGCATGCCCGCACTTTATCCAACGTCTTGGTCCAGTGTAGGAGGCGTCTTGCGAGGTGAACTAGGCAATCAGACTATGCGGCTTTAGTGCTTTCACTTTGACATAAGAGTCCATTGGTGGCGCTAAGTCCTAGCCCCTTATTGCATGAACGACAGTTCAGAGTACGGCGCCTTTGCAACGCGGCGGGTCGAAGCCCAACCCCTTGTATAACACGGCATAAATCGCGAACAATTTGTAGTATAACACTAAGTCACCGGATCGCTGACCCGCTCTCGCATATGATGACAGTCAGTTTTCGGCTTTCTCTACCGAGGTACTTAGCTGAACGAACCAGAAATACAATCGCAGTAGTTCTCCCTTTACCACCTTTGCCAAACTTGCGAAACGTAAGCTGGCAAACACAGGAGCTGGGCAACCCAACTATAGACCAAAGACATGATTCAGAGCTGATGCATATAATGCAATATCCGGGACGCTGAAGAGTTCCCTATAGGTGTTTGGACTTAAGAGTTTGCGGGGCTGAATACAACCCCTGGTATGAAGGCCGTGACGAACCACGTATGTCCGTCGAACGTAAGGGGGAACATGAATGACAAGATAATACAAGATACCAACCAAAAAGGTGATGATCATCTGCTTCGTTCATATCCTTATTAATACATCGAGGCGTGTTTTGATAGACAATGCCATTTAATATTAAGGTCATGTTACATGCCTAAAGAGAAAAAGAAAAAGTTTTACATCAGCGAAAGTCTATCACAGGGCCTAAAAATAATAGTTCAAAAAACTCCACTGATGCCCTGTCGCACGTCTGCGCCATTTCTCCTTAATAATAAGTCCTTTGATAGGAGTATTTGATGGTTGGGAAACACTATCCTTAAAATATCTCCTGAAACAACCATATAGCAAGCAGGGCTCTTGTTGAACCTACAGTGAAAAAAGGTATATGCAGTCCAAATGGGTTCAAGCCGTACTATGGACCCTTTCTGTAGTGTGCCTCCGACGTTGCCCAGGGTATTTTTAGTGCGTAGCTATGTACACACGGTACGTAAGCCGCAACCTGATGGGGTGGTCGGTGGAGGCATAACTGCTAATCAAGGTCTAGATCCGTTGATTTATCGCAATTATGCATGGACCGGACTCGTTTAGATACATCATTGGCTTTATTTGCCAGTGGACTATTCGGCTTGATAAGGCCACCACACACCTCAGCTGCGAGGGATGTGGTGTGCTCTTCAGTACGGAGGGAGCGCTCTATATTTCCAGTGACTGTAATAACGCCCCGAGGTCCAGGCATCTTAAGCTTCAAGTAAGCGTAGTGAGGGACTGCATTAAAGCGGACGAAAGCAGTTCATCCAAGCAGTGCGTGATAGCCAGTACGGAAAGGGACGATGTCGAAGATTAATTCTTTGCTGCAGAAGTTGTCTGGGGAGCCGAATACTACCTCCAATGTCAGTGAGCCCGTGCAACGGGCCTCGACCCTCGGTATCACGCCTTTAAAGGTAGTGTTACTAGGCTTGATTCTTGATGGGTCAATGCCCATCTTGCGGATAGTGTCTTGATAGATCAATTGAGACTGCTGCCCCTGTCCATAAGGACTCTAGTGAGATGGTATCTGTCAATAATTGGATCAAGTACCAGGGCAGCCGAACCCCCGTGACGGATACTGGTTGGATGATCCATGTGATCAAAGGTGATCGGATAGGCTGACCATGGGTTAAACTTGGGGGTGACAGGCTCTACAGTGTAGACGTCCCTTAGTGCACGACTGCGCTCCCTTTTGGGGATGTGAGTGACATAGATCATGTTC
>NC_041393.1:212206965-212213241 GCF_002162155.2 Triticum dicoccoides | reverse complement strand
GGCGGATCTCTGGTAGGGGGTCCCGAACTGCGCGTCTAAGGCTAATGGTAACAGGAAGCGGGGGACACGATGTTTACCCAGGTTCGGGCCCTCTCAATGGAGGTAATACCCTACTTTCTGCTTGATTGATCTTGGTGATATGAGTATTACAAGAGTTGATCTACCACAAGATCGTAGAGGCTAAACCCTAGAAACTAGCCTATGATTATGATTGTTGTTGTCCTACGGACTAAACCCACCGGTTTATATAGACACCGGAGGGGGCTAGGATTACACAGAGTCGGTTACAGAGAAGGAGATCTACACATCCGAATCTCCAAGCTTGCCTTCCACACAAAGGAGAGTCCCATCCGAACACGGGATGAAGTCTTCAATCTTGTATCTTCATAGTCCAACAGTCCGGCCAAAGTATATAGTTCGGCTGTCCGAGGACTCCCTAATCCCGGACTCCCTCAGTAGCCCCTGAACCAGGCTTTCAATGACGATGAGTCTGGCGCGCAGGTTGTCTTCGACATTGCAAGGTGGGTTCCATCTCCGAATACTCCAAGGTAGATTTTGAACACATGAATCATGTCCGACTCTGCAAAACTATTTCCACATACAGCCATAGATAGCATAATTTTTCACGAATCTAATTTGCTGACAATTTTCATGGCATGACATCACGCCACGGCCTGGTCATTATTCTAACCGTTTTTCCCAGCCTACTACTGCCCGTATTACGAGGTGGTTTTGTGGGCACGTCTTATCGAAGCAGAGATCGTGTCCCCTTATCACGGGATTCTCATCAATACGGGTGTGGGTAACCCAACTGCGCCATCGATGTGGCGCTTGGGGAATAAGCGAGTTTATAGGGCAAGTGGGGAGGCGCACAACTTCTACCGCCTTTATAGAGAGACAAGGATTCCTCTTTTCACCCACGCCATCTTCTCCCTCTGCTCATCCATTCTCTCTCGCTTGAGCCCTAGCGCCCAAGCATTCATCTTCTCCACTCGAAGAGATCTTCCGAAAATGTTCGGATCCGGAGCAGGAGGCAAGTGGATGGCTTCTACCGTCCGAGAGAAAGATATCAAAAAGCTTCGGGAGGCCGGGTATCTGGCCAAGAAAATCGGCTACCGCCTTCCGACGGCGGGACAGATCGTCCCTACTCCGGAACCCCATGAGAGGGTTGTATTCCTTCCTCATTTTGTCCGCGGGTTAGGGTTTCCCCTCCACCCATTTGTTCACAGCATCATGTATTATTACGGGATTGATTTCCATGATCTATCCCCTAATTCATTCCTCAACATCTCGACATTCATCGTCGTGTGCGAGGCCTTTCTCCGCATCTCGCCACACTTCGGCTTATGGCTGAAGATTTTTAATGTGAAGCCCAAGGTAGTGAGCGGAGAGCACGCAGAGTGTGGAGGCGCCATGGTGAGCAAGATGCCCAACGTCACATGGCCAACAGGTACTTTCAATGATTCCGTCAAGGAGTGGCAGCAGCAGGGTTTTACATCACTAAGCCGCGCGACAAGAAGTGGGCTGCTGCTCCCGAATTCCGATCCGGAGCCCCCCTGCGGCTTACGTCCTGACCCAAGAAAGGCCTGAACGGGTCTTCGTCCGACAAACTGTCGGTACTCCAGACACGCATCAAGGATATGGAAGACAAGAACATCAAGCTTGTCAATGTAGTCCAAGTGATGTTGGTTCGCCCGATTCTTCCTTGTCAACACCGAGCTTGCAATTTGTGGGAATTCGACCCAGCCAAGCACCAGACCCTACGGGAGCTCTTTGATTCCTCGCATAAGTACATCTGGAAGGTGCTTTTCAAGTCTGGCAAATCGTGGCCGGACTCCACCGAGGACCGTGGGTACCAACTGTCCCGCCCTGCAAGTCCGATAAGTCACTGCTATGTTTGGCAATTCATATGTTTCATTGGCATATCCCGAGGAGGATGCTTTAATGTGCTTTCCACAATTCTCCTAGGGCTGGACGAAGAAGGCGGGGCGGATCCACTGTCCGGCCCCACTGCCGGAAGAACCGGCTGGCCCACTTCTGACGAAGATGCTGGTCCCAGCGCCTTACAAGGCGCCGAAGAAGAAGGCCGAGAAGGAGGCCAAGGAGACCAGGGGCGTCCTCCGTCGCCGCGGTGCTTCGGACACAAAATCCGAAGACTCCAATGCCCATTCTTCCTTCGAAGAGGACGAGGAGGAGGAAGAAGATGAATCCCCATGGGGGGAAGAAAGAAAAGGACGGCCTCTACATCTTTGGAGGCCGAATCACCCAAGAGGGGAAAAACTCCTCTTCCAGAGGAGTCCTCCGCCGCTGCCGATAGCATGCCGGATTGGGATCCCAGGGCCCAGCCCTTGGTGAACACGTGAGTATTCAAAACCCGAACATGCTTTATGCGTCCAGGCTCATCATGGCATAATACTTTAAACTGAGCCATACTTTTGTTTACAGTCCAGCGGGGTCTCGCATCAAACAATCCTTGTCGGAGGATTCGCTGGGTTCGGATGATATAGAGAGCGAGACACCCCCGAAGGCCACTACAAGAAATATGTCAACTAGTGACCTTCTGTCAGTGACCCTGGAAGAATTGGTCATAGATCTATGACCATTTGAGACCAATTGGTCAAAAGCTGTTCGGGGGGCTCCAAACCCTAAACAATTGGGACCATTTTGGTCAGAAAGGTCATAATTTCCTTACAAGAAATGGTCACAAAGCAAACAGTGCAGGCCGCCTAGAACGCATGGCAACGCCACGGTCATGCGGTGCCACGCGGTGGCATGCGAGCGTATGCGCTCTAGAGTTGGGCCCCCCGGCCATCGTCCAAACCTCGATGTCTCGCCATCAAACCATGTATTTCTGATTAAATAGATACTTATTTACCTATAAATGATTTTTGGAAAAATAAAGAGCAAACTATGAGGCACGTGCAGTTCTAATTTGACCCGCTTCCAACTGAATCGACGGGAATTTGTCTTTTTCACCAGAGGTGGATCAAAACTTTTGACACCCAACCATTTTGTCAATTGTGCATTATATAGGTCCTAGTAAAATTGATTAGGTCCAATTTTGCAACAAATATATGGTAGGTCCTTCACAAAAAACTCATTTTGGGCACTTGAAAAAATGGAAAATGAATTTTTCGTCCAAAGAAAATGAAAAGTTCCTTAGGCAACATTGTTTGTCATTCCAAGATGCACCCTTGTGCACGATATGAGGTCATTTGAACAAACTATGCCATGAATGTGGCCATAAGATTGATCATTTGGCTTGAAAGCCATGAATCTTCACACATGCTAGCTCATTTCTGAGAACATTTTTTTAAAATAATTACCGTATTACAAGTTTATTATTTTTCCTGGAAACTTGATCACATATAATGACACAATGCGAAGGTTTTCCAATTTTTTGAATTTTTTTGAATTTTTTATGCCCGTTTCAAAATGCGGTCAAAACGGCGGGCTTGACCGTTCCTAGCTAGTGGCTGAATCTTGGAATTTTTTGGTGTTTCTCTGATTAAATAGATACTTATGTACCTATAAATGATTTTTGGAAAAAAATAAAGAGCAAACTACGAGGTAGCTACAGTTCAAATTTGACCCGCTTCCAGTTGAATCGACGGGAATTTGTCTTTTTCACCACAGGTGGATCAAAACTTTTTATACCGAACCATTTTGTCAATTGTGCATTAAACATGGCCTATTATTTTATAAAATTGATTTGGTCCATTTTTGCAACAAATATATGGTAGGTCCTTCACAAAAAACCTCCTTTTGGGCACTCGGAAAATGGAAAATGAATTTTCCGTACAAAGAAAATGAAAAATTCCTTAGGAAACATTGTTTGGAATTCCATGATGCACCCTTGTGCACAAATGAGATCATTTGAACAAACTATGCCATGAATGTGGCCATAAGATTGATCATTTGGCTCGAAAGCCATGTATCTTCACGCATGATAGCTCATTTCTGAGAACACTTTTTTAAAATAATTACCACATTACAAGTTTATTATTTTTCCTGGAAACTTGGTCACATATAATGACACAATGCGAAAGTTTTCCAATTTTTTGAATTTTATTGAATTTTTTATGCCCGTTTCAAAATGTGGTCAAAACGGCCGGCTTGACAGTTCCTCGCTAGTGGCTGAATCTTGATTTTTTTTGCTGTTTCTCTGATTAAATAGATACTTATGTACCTATAAATGATTTTTGGAAAAAATAAAGAGCAAACTACGAGGTAGCTACAGTTCAAATTTGACCCGCTTCCAACTAAATCAGCGGCAATTTGTCTTTTTCACCAGAGGTGGATCAAACTTTTGACACCCAACCATTTTGTCAGTTGTGCATTAAACATGGCATAGTATTTTATAAAATTGATTTGTTCCATTTTTGAACAATTATTTGGTAGTTCCTTCACAAAAAAACCTCCTTTTGGGCACTCGGAAAATGGAAAATGAATTTTCCGTGCAAAGAAAATGAAAACTTCCTTAGGCAACATTGTTTGGAATTCCAAGATGCACCATTGTGCACAATATGAGATCATTTGAACAAACTATGCCATGAATGTGGCCATAAGATTGATCATTTGGCTTGAAAGCCACGAATCTTCATGCATGATAGCTCATTTCTGAGAACACTTTTTTAAAATAATTACCGTATTACAAGTTTATTATTTTTCCTGTAAACTTGGTCACATATAATGACACAATGCGAAGCTTTTGCAATTTTTTGATTGTTTTTGAATTTTTTATGCCCGTTTCAAAATGCGGTCAAAACGACGGGCTTGACCGTTCCTAGCTAGTGGTTGAATCTTGGAATTTTTTTGGTGTTTCTATGATTAAATAGGTACTTATGTACCTAAAAATGATTTTTGGAAAAAATAAATAGCAAACTATGAGGCAACTACAGTTCAAATTTGACCCGTTTGCTGCTGAATCGACGACAATTTGTCTTTTTCACCAGAGGTGGATCAAAAACTTTTTATACCCAACCATTTTATCAATTGTGCATTAAACATGGCGTAGTATTTTATAAAATTGATTTGGTCCATTTTTGCAACAATTATTTGGTAGTTCCTTCACAAAAAACCCTCCTTTTGGGCACTCGGAAAATGGAAAATGAATTTTCCGTGCAAAGAAAATGAAAACTTCCTTGGGCAAAATTGTTTGGAATTCCAAGATGCACCTTTGTGCACAATATGAGATCATTTTAACAAACTATGCCATGAATGTGGCCATAAGATTGATCATTTGGCTTGAAAGCCATGAATCTTCACGCATGATAGCTCATTTCTGAGAACACTTTTTAAAAAGAATTACCGTATTACAAGTTTATTATTTTTCCTGGAAACTTGGTCACATATAATGACACAATGCGAAGGTTTTCCATTTTTTTGATTTTTTTTCGAATTTTTTATGCCCGTTTCAAGATGCGGTCAAAACGGCGGGCTTGACCGTTCCTAGCTAGTGGTTGAATCTTGGAATTTTTTTGGTGTTTCTCTGATTAAATAGATACTTATGTACCTAGAAATGATTTTTGGAAAAAATAAAGAGCAAACTACGAGGTAGCTACAGTTCAAATTTGATCCGCTTCTAGCTGAATCGGTGGAAATTTGTCTTTTTCACGAGAGGTGGATCAAAACTTTTTTCACCCAACCATTTGGTCAATTGTGCATTAAATATGGCCTAGTATTTTATAAAAATGATTTGGTCCAATTTTGCAACAATTATTTGGTAGGTCCTTCACAAAAAAACCTCATTTGGGGCACTCAAAAAATGGAAAATGAATTTTTGTGCAAAGAATATAAAAAATCCCTTTGTCGATACTGTTTACTATTCCAAGATGTAAACTTTTGCAGAGTATAAAGAACTCATTTTGAACAAATATAAAGAATATCATTTGAACAAATGTTTGGTAGGTCTTTTACAAAAAGAACTCATTTTGAGCACTAAAAAATGGAAAATGCTTTTTTGTGACCTATTTAAAAGGTCATAAAGTCTTCAAATTGTTTGTTGCATTCTGATTGGTCTATAGGCATATCACGCGGGTCATGCATCCGACACCGTCGGATGCTCTGGGATCCAACAGCGGACCTCATCACCTCACCCTCTCACCCACGTAGCCCTCTCACCCCCTCACCCACGCAACCCCCACTCCCCACCGTTCCAACCCTAGCCCCCACGCCCCCACTCTCCCACACCCGCACCCACTCGCCAAACCCTAGCCGCCACCTCCGCCCCCGCACCATGGCCCTCGACGGCGAGGAGCCCAAATCCCCATGCCT
>NC_041393.1:212172724-212206334 GCF_002162155.2 Triticum dicoccoides | reverse complement strand
GCAGGTGACCTTGCCGCCGTGCTCCTCCCTCCGCCCTCCGCCACCCTCTTCCCCTCCCCCGCCTCGTCCCCTCGCCTTCTTGCCCGGATGGAGTAGCAGGTGAGGCGGCGGCCAGATCCGCCGCGATGGTTCCGGATCCGCCCCACCGTCAGGCGACGGAGGCGCTCGAGGGCGGCTGCGTCTCCCCAGCCGTCATCCACCGTGATTTCAAATGCAGCATCGTCCTCATCGTCCACATCGACTTCCGTAGAAGATCCATCCTAGGTGCGTCTGTTCTCCTTCTTCCTCGCCCCGTTGCCGCCGCCGCATCGGAGCACGCACGTGTGCGACGCCGTCCCCGCCTCGCTCGGTCCGTCGCGCCATTCGCCTCGCCCCCCATTCGCAGTGTTGATCTGATTTTAATTTCGCCACGGTTTTTTTGACAGGCCCGGGAGTTAGGGCGTAATGGCGGCGCCGCCGGCCAGGGCTCGTGCCGACTAAGACTACCTCATCAAGCTCCTCCTCATCGGCGACAGTGGTGAACCCCTCTGTTCCCTTCCCCTCCTTTGTCTCTCGACCCGCGCGGGATCTGGCAGCTTATTCGTTAGGCGTTTGATTTCCATGCGCCAGTTGAGATCTGGCGCCCTAGATCATTTTTTGTGGAGGCTGCTGTGTGCCCGCGTGAAATCTGGAAGGGTGATAGAATCTAGCCTCTTGTGTTTATTGGATGGATGGTGTGTGATCTGCAAGAGGAGTACCTTTTCCTGCATGCAGATTATACAAGCAATGGTAGCTGTGTAGTCATAGAACTGATGCAAGTGAGGATGTACTTTGTTAGATTGATCGTCACATGCAGTCAGGAGCAAGCTCTTGTTCCTGTAACTGTCTGTCCTTGTGTTAAGGAAATCGCATGGTTGGTATGAATTTTACAAGTAGGATAACAAATTTCATTTTCTCTTTCCCCTTAACTGTGTAAGTAACTGAACCAGGATTAAGCAAACCACTAGCTTTGCCCCTGTTTCTGTGACCTTACCATACCTATATGTCTATTGCGTTAATTCTTGTCTTGGATTATTGATTAGCAGCATGCGTTTCAGATGTAGTGGGGTTGTGTCGTGGGTACCTGGGTAACTAAAATTGCTTCTGTTCTGTAACTGTATGCTTCTACGAGTGTCACATTGCAACATGCAGACTATGGGTCTAGATCTGGCAGTTGAAAGTGCTTAATCTTTCTATAAGTTTCAACTGAAGCTATTTGTATACAATAATTTACCGAATAAGCAAACTTATGTGAATATACTATGCTTGACGTTGATCATCTGGTGCATTAGTATGTAGTTCTCATTGTCAGTTCTTGTTTTCTTGATTCATTTATACTATATGATTCAGGTTTTATACTTTGCCAGTAGGTAGTTCTTTTTTTGTAGGGAGCTATGCTTATCATCAGAAACTCTTGGTAATCATGTGCATGTCTTTGGCTCATGTGTGGATAGTAATTTATCAATGAGCTCGAGACCATAATTGTGTAGACTAGCGCTGGTTTTGTTTAATCTGGAAAGTGTTGTGTTTAAGACTGTTAGTCCAGGGTCTTTGTAGTTGTAGAATGGAGCTATTTGATTTCAGAACATTTCATTTACAAGGTCAAATTTATACTCTCTGTATGCTGATCAGATTGTTACTTAATGTTCGTGCAGTATCGGCGACAACAAGAAGGCCTGGAAGACCGAACACTGCAGGTATGTGCTGTCGCTGCCAAGCTTTCTGATATTATTAGCCTACCAGATAATTTCTGATATTGCCTTTTGGTGATTACAGGGCACTGAAGATAAAGCTTACAGAAAGAAATAAAGATGGCCATATTCTCACATACTCCTGGATTTCATTTACATCAACTTCTCAAGAGAGGAGTACTCCTTTTTCGTAGTCTCAGTTTAAAGTAAATTAAATGAAAGGAGTACTCCTTTTCAGTTGTCTCAGTTTAAAGTGAATGAAAGGAGTACTTGCTCCCTGTACTAGTTACTTCTACTACTTATTTTTAGCTGTTTAGTACTACTCTGTAGATCTGTGATACTAGTCTAGTCGCTTGTATAATTTTGTTTATTAGTGTAACCTGAACCATGGAGTAGTACCCTGTTCGCATATGTGTGATTATGTGTGTTTTGTAGTCTCTAGCTCCAGTACATGTGAACTATATGTTGTGGTGTAAATCATTTTCATTCTATCTTATAAACGTGTTTCTTAAATAGCTATTTCTGTTCAAGTCTTGTTGTCACTGATGTTAGCATTTAGTTTGTCTCAAGTAAAAAAAATACTGAAAATACAGTGTACAAATCAGCCCAAATATGTGAGCATCGGTTCTGAAAACTAAAGATTTCATATATTGGTAGATAGACTCTGATTTAGGATATGCTAAACAGAAAGGTTTATAAGATGGAACTCTCAATATCATGACTTCACTTTGTCCTTTAATTTAATATGGTTAGAACTACCATGGTTTTTTAAGTAGTTGGGGCATTAAGAAATAGTATGCTGGATGTTTGGCCTTGCATCCATCCTTCAATGAATTCATTCTTGTGCATTGCTAGTTATTGCTTTTTTTTGCAGGTCTTCTTCTTCCTTGATCTGGTGCAGCAGCAACAATTCAAGGTCATGGTCATGGGGCAGCAGCCATATATTTTTCTTCTTCTTATTCTTCCCTGAGATGACATGAAATGAGGTTTGTTTTCCTCAAGGTCAAGGTGCAGCAGCTCAATTTGATTTGATGTGATTGGATTCAGTTTCCTCATGCCTCTCTGTTTGCATAGCAGGCTCTGTTGGTCGGTCTTCAATTCTTCATGCTGCTGCTACTGCTACATGAGGACCCTCTTCAATTCTGCATTCCGTTGCGGCCGCTGCAGCTTCCACCTCCAGAAGAGCACCTGCTTCTCGTGCGGTTACCCGGCCGCCCGCATCCGCAAGTGTAAGCTCCCCCCTCCCTCCGTCCAAGATCTCTAGGTCTGTTGCTATCATGCGCCATGTTCTTGATGTTGCACGACCTCATGTGGATGCCACGAACGGCGCTGGTCTTATGTGCAGATTTGATTCGCCGCATTAGTATGCGGTTGTTGTCTCGCCGTGGTTGTTCAAACTGAGATGTACCCAGTTGATTGGTCATCTCGGGTCATAAATTTTTCTGCATTCCCTGTTGCTGTAGCTTGTTGGATGCATAGTTTGATCTCCCAATGGGAATTATTAGTGAATGGTGATGTCTGTGGTCACGAGAATGGTGATGTAGTAGCTGGTATGCTTGATGCATGTATGTCCACCTCTTTACTGTTTTGCTAGAACCATAAATCCTGATGCGCATGATGATCATGGTCTGGTTTGTTAGATCTATTCTGCTGGTGCTTAAAATTTGACATGCCTGGATTCTAAAACTTGTTCTTACAGTTTTCATTTCTATGATCAATTTAGAGAGTTGGACATGTGAGTATATTATATACCAAAAAAATTCCTAGCTAGTGAGAACATTTTAGTCACTCCATGAACGCACACTGGTTAGCGTTAGTCATATTATTTATGTACATGTCATTTGCTGTCAATTCTTGATTATAAGTTATTGGATCCCTCATTGGCTACTGTTTGATGTTCTGTACCTGTTCTTATTCTTATATGTTCATTCTTATTTTTTGCACAGGTGAAGCGTGAATCCATGTCCGAAGCTGTGAAGCATATCAGCAAAGAGTAGCATATTATGTGTTGTAGTTGTAGGCAGTAGTAGGCATATATGGGTTGTAATATACTGTAACGATTGTAATAGATTAATGCAGTATTGTTTTGGACCAATTTCATTTGCTCTCTGGTCTGTTCGAAACAATGATTGTGTATGTGCTTTGAATACCCGTGAATGGAAACCTGATAAGTTATAATGGTTGTTTGACAGATTTTGAAATTTTTGATGTGTGGGATTAATTTTGTGATAAGCATGACAAGTGGGACCAATCTGATTGGTGGGACGAGTGGCAAAAAAAGGACGAAAATAAAAAACCAGTAGATTGTAAAAGGCTGCATCTTAGAAAAAAAAGGCCGAATTAATGGCCCAAGCCCATGTAGCTAGCAAAAATTAACAAGAAAAAAATACGTTAAAAAGGCTAAATTATTGGGCTAGGCCCATGTAGAAAATCGAATTAGACCGGGCTGAATCTTGTGCCACATCAGATTGCCACGCTGGATGCCTACGTGGCCTGAGGAGGTTGCTAGTGACCAAAACGCCACAGTAGACGTATTTTGGTCATAAACGTCTACGGTCATTCCAGACGAAAGGTCGCTATAGTCAGTTTATGACCGCCAGCTTTTGACCTTATGTTTTTGGTCAGAAAAAGGTCACAAATAGTGCTGGTCACAAGTTGACATATTTCTTGTAGTGGGCCCCTACCCCCAACATGTGGATGACATCGAGGTGACTTCCTAGAAGGGTCCAGACCAAGGGAAGGGGAAGATCGTAAAGGCGGCGCCAAGAGGTCGAACTTCAGGGGCCGGACATATGGGAGAGAAGGATCCCATGAGCGTCGGCGGCGGGGGCGATCTCGAATTTGTCCCTCAGCCGGATGCAGTCCGGGAGACCTCTACGGCTCCAGAATCAGGCAGGCGGCCTCCCTCGGATGGAGGGGGTGTGCCTGCTCCGCAGGAAACCTCTGTCCAACCAGAGGTGCCAGATAGCTTATCAACGGCGCTAAAAAGTGCTTCCATCATTGATGAACACCGTGCCCTTATGGGTGCGGTGATTGAGAAGATTCAGTCCACTTAGAGTGGACTGAATGAATCCTGTGTCAGCCTTATAAAAGGCTTTCAGGTATGTTTTGTGAGGTTTTGAAGAGTGTCATAGTATGGATAGTAGCCCTTGATACACTGTTCGGTGAAAGAGAGAACCAGACAGATGATCAAATTTATGTTCACAGGAGACTGGTTTGATGACATATGTATTTCTTATTTTGTAAGCAGGTGTCTGTAGCGACCGCCGCCTCTCATACCGCGGAGGTATCTAGACTAAGGCAGAGTCTGGAGCGGGCCGAAGGGGAACTTGGCCGAGTGAAGAAGCAGTTGGAGGATAACCAAGGTATGCCGAAACCTTGTTTCGTTTAGCACAAATGAATAAGTGTGCCTGATGAAAATATTTTTATTGTGCGCTCTAGGGGCGACGACCGAAATTGAGGCTCTTAAGAAGGCTATGGCCAAAGCCGAGAAGAAGGCAGTCGTGGAGTAGGCTCTTCGCGAAAAGCACGAGGCCAGGGTCATTGAAGCTGGACGAGAGCGTCAGGATGTCGTGAAGAAAAGTGAGACTTTGGAGCAGAGTTTATCAGGGAAAGAATCTGAACTCGCCCAAGCTCGCCAAGCCGAAAGTAATGCCCGGGAGGAAGCCCAAGTTGCTTTGAAGGAAATATAGGAGGCGAGGCAGATTGTAGCTGGTAAGGCTTTTTCTATACAAAGCGGTATTTTTGAAAGGAGAAAATCAAGTTGATAATTTGAATTCTGACTTCTCCAGGGGTGTCTGCAGAGCTGCCACGCAACATATCTAATGCCGCCCAATTCTACCGAGCCGAGGAAAAGAAGACTGCGGAGAAACTCTTCTGGTCGCAGTATTTGGCATCGAATTATCCGGTGCCATTTACCGATCAGCTAAAGCAGCTGATCGAACTGCACAAGGCGGCCGAACTAGCCGTGAAGGATTTGATTGTCCGGCTATGGCCTGCCGAGCCAATTCGAAGCAGTTATTTCGGGCTCGTGAAGCGGCTTGTGAGGGCCTGCCCGCGACTCGAAGTCATCAAGCGGTCGGTCTGTATGGAGGGTGCGCGAATGGCCTTCGCCCGTGCAAAAGTGCACTGGGGAAAGCTGGATGCAAAATAGCTGATGACCGAGGGACCGCCGGAGGGGAAGGAGCACCGCAAGCCCGAATTATATTATGATAGTGTCCTGAAAGGAGCCCGCCTTGTGGCGGAGCAATGCACCAAGGACATTGTATTTCCATGAATATGGTCATGCTGTCCTTTGTAATGCTAAACAAGGTCATTTCTATTGTTTATTGCCTGTTATGTGAAAGTTTTTCCTCATGTGCGGCCGTTTCATATATATTAATCCTGAGAGTTGGCCAGTCGTCGGCTTCTGCCCCCACGTAGGAAGTACGGGGGTGTTCAGGATAAACCTGAGCACTCTTTATCCCATTTTTGGGTCCTTGAAGGAGGTGTTCAGCACAACAAACCAGGCAATCAGACTATGGGGCTTTATCACTCTCACTTAACCATAGGAGTTTGTCAAAAGTAGGGTAGGCGCATCCCCTGGTGTTCGGAAGACCGCATGAGGGGCTCTATAAGCACCTGATCGGGAGAAAAAACTGATCCATCGCACGCTGCATTGGTTATGGCATTATGCGGAAGAAATCCTTAAAGATTTTACAACCTCTCAAATAGCGGACCAGCTCTCGCTGTATCATGACCGTCAGTTTTCGGCTTTCTTTACTAAGGTGCTCGTCCGGAAGAACTGGGACACAATCGCGGTAGTTCTCCCAGCGCTACCTTAGCCGATATAGCAGAACGTAAGGTACCAAAACATGGGAGCCGGGCAAACCCAACTATTGACCCAAGACATGATTCGGAGTTGATGCATATAATGCTATGAGTTCGGGGTGCCGAGCGACCGTGAAGGTGGTCGGACTTTATTGCCGTATTATGGGAACCATAAAGCCCCTGGCATATTAAGGCATATCACTATGTACGAATGTCGCTATGACGAAAGGTGTCAATAAGAAATGATAGCAGATAAGAGTCATATAAATCTACATGTTGTATTCGAATAATACATTGATGCCTATGAGTACAGGAGATGTGATAAAAACAAGTGTGACGGCGGAACCTGCTAAGACCAGGCGGGAAGAGGCTGTATGCGGATCCGGAGCGTATCTGGATTGTCTTCGAGGGGAATATTTTAATGATTCCTTTGCGCTTCCTAGCTGATTCCATGTCGCCAGTCCTGTCCTGCGTAAAAGTGAACCTGCGAGAAATATTTGTGTTCCACGGAGCGGTTGAGCCGCGGTATGTGGCCTTTCCCAGCTTTTGCTGGAGTGTTCAATTGAGATCCAGACGAGCCGGGCTATCATGCCATGAAGTAGTTCGGACTCCTTTACCAGCGTCCGGGGGCTTGGCCATCGACTCAAGGTTTGATTGAAGGTGCCACTCATTGCTTTTGCTGTTGAAGCAACGATATGCTCTTCGGTGCCGAGGTGGAGTTCGGCTTTGCCCCACTATGACGCCACACGGGCCGGGCATCTTAAGCTTACGGTAGACATAGTGTGGTATCGCGTTAAAGTGAGCAAACGCGGTTCGTCCCAGTAGTGCATGATAATTACTGCGGACAGGGACGATGTCGAAGACTAACTCTTCGGTACAGTAATTGTTTGGTGATCCGAAGACTACCTCCAGAGTGATGGAGCTTATACAACTGGCCTCCACACCTGGTATTGCACCTTTGGAGGTGGTTTTGTTGAGTTTGATGCTTGAGGAATCGATGCCCATTTTGCGCATAGTGTCCTGATAAAGCAGGTTTAGGCTACTACCACCGTCCATAAGGACTCGCGTCAGATGGAATCCGTCAATGATGGGGTCGAGTACCAATGCGGCTGAACCGCCATGACGGATACTGGTAGGATGGTCCTTGCGATCGAAAGTGATCGGGCAAGATGACCATGAGTTGAACTTTGGGGCGACTGGCTCCATCACATAGACGTCCCTTAGTGCGCGCTTCCGTTCCCGCTGGGGAATGTGGGTGGCGTATATCATGTTTACCATTTTCACTTGGGGAGGAAATTTCTTCTATCCTCCTGTATTCGGCGGCCAGGGCTCTTTGTCCTCATTGCTATGCAACCCCTTTTCCTTGTTTTCAGCATTCAACTTGCCGGCCTGTTTGAACACCCAGCATTCTCTACTGGTGTGGTTGGCTGGTTTATCGGGGATGCTGTGAATTTGACATGAGTGATCGAGTGTGCGGTCCCGGCTGAACGGGCCTGGATTGTTTCTTTTAAATGGCTTTTTCCGCTGACCGGACTTAGAGCCACTGAATCCGGCATTGACTACCGTGTCTTCGGCGTTGTCGCCATTGTTGCGATGCTTATGTTTGCATCGTGGCTTGCCGTTGCTATCTCGGGCATTTGAAGTGCGAGGATTTCTTGGCGTGATGTTACTATGAGCCAGACAGCTGTCCTCGCCCGCACAAAAGCGGGTCATGAGTGTCGTGAGGGCTGCCATGGACTCTCCTTCTCTTGGCCGAGGTGTCGGGCAAGCCACTCGTCACGGATGTTATGCTTGAAGGCCGCTAGGGCTTCGGCATTCGGGCAGTCGACAATTTGATTCTTTTTAGTTAGGAACTGAGTCCAGAATTTCTTGGCTGACTCTCCGGGCTGTTGGGTTATGTGACTTAAGTCATCAGCGTCCGGTGGTCGCACATAAGTTCCCTGGAAGTTGTCAAGGAATGCGTCCTCCAGGTTCTCCCAGGTGCCAATGGAGTTTGCCAGCAAGCTATTCAGCCATTGCTGAGCCGGTCCTTTTAGCTTAAGTGGGAGGTACTTGATGGCATGTAGATCATCGCCGCGTGCCATGTGAATGTGGAGAAGGAAACCTTCGATCCATACCGCGGGGTCTGTTGTACCATCATATGATTCAATGTTTACGGGTTTAAACCCTTCTAGCAATTCATGATCCATTACTTCATCTGTGAAGCATAGGGGGTGTGCGGCGCCTCTATGCCGGGCTACATCTCGACGCAGTTCGAATGAGTCTGGTCTGTTGTATTCGGCCCGGCGGTCATCCTCACATGTTGTGGCGTGCCCCCGTGATCCGTAGATCGATCTTGACTATCCTACTTTGTTTTCCAATACATCTCGCAGGTCCTGCGTGTAGCCCCGAGCCTTAGTTTTTTTGTTTGATTGGCGGAGGGGTGCAGGCGGTTGTTCGAGCTGATACGCCGCTCTATCTCGGCCACGAGGTGGCCGGTCCGCCTCGTCCTGCGCTGGTAGTGTAGGCTCTAGCGCCTCCTCCTCGAATTGGGGTAGCAACCTGCGCTTCTGGTAACTTTTGGTTGGGCGCTCGAGTCCGTATTCCTCGGCTGCCAGGACCTCAGTCTATCTATCTGTTAGCAGATCTTGGTCAGCTTGAAGCTGCTGCTATTTTTTCTTCAGGATTTTTGAAGTGGCTATAAGCAGGCGCTTGAAGCGCTCCTGCTCGATGGGATCCTCAGGCACGATAAATTCTTCATCGCCGAGGCTCACATCGTCTTCAGAGAGAGGCATGTAGTTGTCATCCTCTGGTTCTCCATCTATTGCCTATCCTTGGGGCTAGCTTGCCCATCCTTCCGCTCTGCCTGCTCGAAGTCTGGCCGGGCGGGATTATTTTCGTCTTCGACACCATCCGGATTGCTATTTTTGCTATGGCGGGGCTTAGAGTGGCGCCGACGACGCCAGTGCTTTGATTGCTTCCCCAAGGGATTATCCTCCATTGCCTCGTCGCCATTGTTTTTTTTGGGGTGTCCACCATGTATATATCGTATGATGAGGTGGCTGCCCAGTGCCCTGTGGGCGGTGGTTCGTGTTCTTCTCCTGCATCGCCGTCCATACCGTCGATGTCTTCGGAGTCGAAGTCGAGCACGTCGGTTAAGTCATCGATAGTGGCTATTAAGTGGGTGGTGGGTGGGGAATGCATTTCTTCGTCGTCCACTTCCCACTCAAGCCGGACATAGTTCGGCCAAGAGTCTCCTGATAGAGAGAGAGACCTCAATGAATTTAGCACGTCACCCAAGGGTGAGTGTTCAAAGATACCCGTGGAGGTAAACTCCATGATAGGTGCCCAATCCGACTTGATAGGCACGGATGCGCGCAGTTCGGAACCTATGACCGGAGACGAGTCCGAGAGTCTGATGACACATAACTCTTTGGAGGTGAAGGCTGTGTTCGGCTCCAGCACCGATGAATGTGCGGCCTCCGTTGCGGGGGTCCATCCACCCGTCCCCGGATAGCGTGATTTGCCCCAGATCGGAGGCTGGAGCGGCCGCAGGTGCGATATCCCGAACACTTTCTGATGGCAGATCAAAGTCATGCCCGTCGTGACTGTTCGGCGCTCCTGACGTGGGCTCGAATCCGTCGAAGATCAAGTCTCCGCGGATGTCGGCGGTGTAGTTCAAGTTTCCAAACCTGACCTGGTGGCCAGGGGCATAGCTGTCGATCTGCTCCAGACGGCCAAGCGAGTTGGCCCGCAGTACGAAGCCACCGAATACGAAGATCTGTCCATGGAGGAAAACCTCATCCTGGACTGCATTGTTGCTGATGATTGAAGGAGCCATCAAGCCTTATTGTGACGACACAGTGGAACTCTCAATGAAAGCACCAATGTCGGTGTCAAAACCGGCGGATCTCGGGTAGGGGGTCCCGAACTGCGCGTCTAAGGCTAATGGTAACAGGAAGCGGGGAACACGATGTTTACCCAGGTTCGGGCCCTCTCGATGGAGGTAATACCCTACTTCTTGCTTGATTGATCTTGATGATATGAGTATTACAAGAGTTGATCTACCACGAGATTGTAGAGGCTAAACCCTAGAAGCTAGCCTATGATTATGATTGTTGTTGTCCTACGGACTAAACCCTCCGGTTTATGTAGACACCGGAGGGGGCTAGGGTTACACTGAGTCAGTTACAGAGAAGGAGATATACACATCCGAATCGCCAAGCTTGCCTTCCACGCAAAGGAGAGTCCCATCCGGACATGGGACGAAGTCTTCAATCTTGTATCTTCATAGTCCAACAGTCCGGCCAAAGTATATAGTCCGGCTGTCCGAGGACCCCCTAATCCTGAACTCCCCCAGGGACTTCTTCTAACCCCCGGTGTTCGGCTGAAGGGGCTCATAATCGTCTTCACTTGGAGGTCCCTTTCCTTTGTGTTCGGTATTTATCTTACCGACCTGTTTGAAGACCCAACCATTCATGTTGGCGTGGTTGGCAGACATATCGGGTATGCCATGGATCTGGCAGGGCCTCTCCAGGATTTTATCCAAACTGGATGGACCATCCCTGTTGCCTTTGAAAGGTTTCTTCCGCTGACCCGATTTAGAATCACTGAATCCGGCATTGACTGTTGTATCGTGTGTGTCGTTGTTGTTGTATTGATGCTTATTTTAATTGCGGCGGGGTTTACCATTGCCATCCCTGGCCTCAGAAGTATCGGGGTCGCCCGAGCTGTTGCTTCCACGAGCCAACCAGCTATCCTCACCCGTATAGAAGTGGGTCATAAGTGCAGTTAAGGCTGCCATGGTCTTCGAATTTTCTTGCCTGAAGTGTCGGGCGAGCCATTCGTCCCAGACGCTGTGTTTGAAGCCGCTAAGGCTTCGGCGTCCGGACAATCCACGATCTGGTTCTTTTTATTTAGGAACCGATTCCAAAGGTTGCGAGCTGATTCGCCTGGTTGCTGGATTATGTGACTCAAGTTGTCAGCATCTGGTGGCCGAACATAAGTGCCCTGAAGGTTGGCCCGAAAAGCATCTTCCAAATCTTCCCAGGTTCCAATGGAGTTTTCTGGGAAGCTTTTCAGCCAGTGTTGTGCTGGTCCTTTCAGCTTTAGAGGAAGATATTTAATGGCGTGGGGATCATCCCCTCGATCCATGTGAATGTGGAGAAGAAAACTTCAATCCAGATGACCGGATCCGTTGTTCCGTCGTACTGTTTGATTTTTACGAGTTTAAACTCTTCCATAAATTGGTGCTACATTACCTCATCGGTGAAGCATAAAGTGTGTGTGGCCCCTCTATATCGTGCAATATCGCGGCGGAGGTCGGCTGACATCTGAGTTCAGTTCTAATCCCGAGTATAGTAATGGTCATCACGCCGGGCTTCATAGCCGTTGTCTCGCGCCAGGGCACGGCCTCTTGATTCGTAGATTGATCTAGTCTGGCCAGCTTTATTGGCTAGGTCATGTTGCAAGTCATATGTGTATCCCGCGTCCGTTGTCTCCCTGCCTCTTCGGCGAGGGGGTGCGGGTTGGTGTTCGGCTTGATATGCCGCTTTATCCCGTCCACGTGGTGGTCAGTCTGGTTGATCTGCCTGATTGTATTTTGACAGTATTGGCTCAAGGGCATCGTCGTCGAATTGTGGCAGTAGCTTGCGCTTGGGGTAACTTTTGGTAGGTCGCTCGTGGCCGTATTCCACAATGGCCAGGAACTTAGTCCACCATTCATTGAGCGTATCGGGTTCAGCTTTGAGCTACTGCTGTTTCTTTTCAGGTTCCGTGCTATGGCGATGAGCTGTCGCTTGAAGCGTTCTTGTTCGAGGGGTTCCTCTAGGACGATAAAGTCTTCATCACCGAGGCTAACATCCTCTTCGGATTCAGGCATATAGTTGTTGCCCTCCGAATCATCGTGATCAGCATGTTCGGGACTATATTGACCCTCTTCCCATTCATCCTGTTCAGATGTGGGATCGACGGGGTATTCGGGATCTTCGGCATCATCCGGAGTCTCATTGTCTCCGGTGCTGGTATTACTATCCTCGCCTGACATGATCATGAGCAGCGCCACTGACATCGGCTCTTTGGTGGTTTATCGATGGGTTTGTCCTCATCAGGGTTCAGGGGGGCGCCCTCCACTTGCTGCGTCCTCTTCTCTCTCACTATGGCCCAATAAGGCCCATATACTTCCAATATATCGATCTTTATGTTTCGACCATTTTGAGACTCCTCGTCATGTCCATGATCACATCCGGGACTCCGAACTACCTTCGGTACATCAAAACACATAAACTCATAATACCAATCGTCATCGAACGTTAAGCGTGCAGACCCTACGCGTTCGAGAACTATGTAGACATGACCTAGACATGTCTCTGGTCAATAACCAAGAGCAGAACCTGGATGCTCATATTGGTTCCTACACATTCTACGAAGATCTTTATCGTTCAAACCGCATAACAACATACGTTGTTCGCTTTGTCATCGGTATGTTACTTGCCCAAGATTCGATCATCGGTATCTCAATACCTAGTTCAATCTCGTTACCGGCAAGTCTCTTTACTCATTCCGTAATATTTCATCCCGCAACTAACTCATTAGTCACAATGCTTGCAAGGCTTATAGTGATGAGTATTACCGAGAGGGCCCAGAGATACCTCTCCGAAACACAGAGTGACAAATCCTAATCTTGATCTATGCCAACCCAAAAAACACCTTCGAAGACACCTGTAGAGCACCTTTATAATCATCCTTTTATGTTGTGACGTTTGGTAGCACACAAAGTGTTCCTCCGGTATTCGGGAGTTGCATAATCTCATAGTGTGAGGAACTTGTATAAGTCATGAAGAAAGCAGTAACAATGAAACTAACACGATCATAATGCTAAGCTAACGGATGGGTCATGTCCATCACATCATTCTCCTAATGATGTGATCTCGTTCATCAAATGACAACACATGTCTATTGTTAGGAAACATAACCATCTTTGATTAATGAGCTAGTCAAGTAGAGGCATACTAAGGACTATAGGTTTTGTCTATGTATTAACACATGTACTTAGTTTCCGGTTAATACAATTCTAGCATGAATAATAAACATTTATCGTGAATTAAGGAAATAAATAATAACTTTATTATTGCCTCCAGGGCATACTTCCTTCAGTCTCCCACTTGCACTAGAGTCAATAATCTAGATTACATAGCAATGATTCTAACACCCATGGAGGTTTGGTGCTGATCATGTTTTGCTCGTGAGAGAGGCTTAGTCAACGAGTGTGCAACATTCAGATCATAATGCCTCTAGTGCAATGAAACTATAACGATCATAATGCTAAGCTAATGGATGGGTCTTATCCATCACACCATTATCCTAATGATGTGATCCCGTTTATCAAATGACAACACATGTCTATGGTTAGAAAACATAACCATCTTTGATTAACGAGCTAGTCTAGTAGAGGCATACTAGGGACACTTTGTTTTGTCTATGTATTCACACATGTCCTAAGTTTCCGGTTAATACAATTCTAGCATGAATAATAAACATTTATCATGAATTAAGGAAATAAATAATAACTGTATTATTGCCTCTAGGGCATATTTCCTTCAGGTATGAGTGTTGACTCCTGAACGAGATCTAGCAGGGGATCCGAAAAGCCTTCTTGACAGGGACGCAGAGCAGCAGCCGAGGCCACGAACCCCTCAAAGATAGATCTCCTCGGATGTCAGCGATGTAGTTCAGGTTTCCAAACCCGATCTGGTGGTCGGGGGCGTAACTCTCGACCTGCTCGAGGTGGCTGATCGAGTTGGCATGAAGCACGAAGCCACCGAACACAAAGACCTATCCTAGGAGAAAGGTTTCCCTGGAGGCAGCATCATTGTTGCTGAAGAGGCGAGCCATCAATCCTTCTGTCGACGATACAACAGAGCCCTCAATGAAAGCACCAATGTCGGTGTCAAAACCAGCAGATCTCGGGTAGGGGGGCCCAAGCTATATGTTTGAGGATCGGTGGTAATTATGATCAAAAGGACACAGTGTTTACCCAGGTTTGGGCAATCTTAATGGAGGTAAAATCCTACTCCTGCTTGATTATATTCGAAGGGTATAGGGGTTACAAGAGTTGATCTACCACGAGATCGTATTGGCTAACCCTAGTTTGGCTAGCTTATTAACGTTGTGATCCTGCCTCGGATCTAACCCTCCAGTTTATATAGACAGCGGAGGGGCTTAGGGTTGTACAAAGTCGGGTTAACAGAAAGGCAATAACATATCCGGATACCTAAACTTTCCATCCACGTATACGGGAGTCCCTACCAAACACGAGAGGTGATCTTCTGTCTTGTATCTTGATGACCCATCAGTCTGGCCCATATCCAATAGACCAGACGCCCGAGGACCCCCTAGTCCTGGACTCCCACACCTGCTACCTTTCAAAGATGTATGGCTGCTATATTCTCTGACTTTTGTGAAAAGATTTTTGAGGTTTTCATGGATGATTTTTCCGTTTACGGGACTTCTTTTGCTGATTGCTTAAGCAACATTGATCGAGCTTTGCAGAGATGTGAAGAAACTAATCTTGTCTTGAATTGGGAGAAGTGCCACTTTATGGTTAATGAAGGTATTGTCTTGGGGCATAAAATATCCGAGAGGGGTATTGAAGTTGATAAAGCTAAAGTGGATGCAATTGAAAAAATGACGTGTTCTACAGATATCAAAGGTATAATAAGTTTCCTTGGTCATGCCGGTTTCTATAAGAGATTTATTAAAGACTTCTCTAAAATTTATAGGCCTCTCACTTATGTTTTGCAAAAAAAGATGCTCCATTTGTTTTTGATGATGATTGTTTAGAAGCCTTTGAAACACTTATGAAAGCCTTAATCTTTGCACCTATTGTTCAACCACCTGAATTGATCCTACCCTCTGAATTATGTGTGATGCTAGTGATTATGTTGTTGGTGCTATTCTAGGACAAAGAGTTGATAAGAAACTAAATGTTATCCATTATGCTAGTAAAACCCTAGATAGTGCTCAAAGAAATTATGCTACTACCGAAAAGGAATTTCTAGCAGTTGTGTTTGCTTGTGATAAATTCAGAGCTTACATTATTGATTCCAAAGTAATTATTCACACTGATCATGCTGCTATTAAATACCTTATGCAAAAGAAAGATGCTAAACCTAGACTCATTAGGTGGGTTCTCTTGCTACAAGAATTTGATTTACATATTATTCATAGGAAGGGAGCTGACAACTTGTCTAGGTTACAAAATACTCTTGATGACCCACTACCTATTGATGATAATTTTCCTGATAAACAATTAGCTATCATAAATGCTTCTCGTAGTACCCCATGGTATGTAGACTATGCTAATTATATTGTGGCTAAATTTACACCACCTAGTTTTACATACCAGCAAAAATAAAAAGTTTTTCTATGATTTAAGACATTACTTCTAGGATGAACCACATCTATATAAAGAAGGAGTAGATGGTGTTATTACACATTGTATACCTAAGCATGAATAGGAACAGATCCTACAGAAGTGTCACTCCGAGTACTACGGAGGACACCATGTGGGAGACCGAACGACACACAAGGTATTACAATCCGGTTTTTATTGGCCTACTCTTTTCAAAGATGCTCGTAAGTTTGTCTTGTCTTGTGAATGTCAAAGAATTGGTAACATTAGTAGACGTAAGGAAATGTCTATGAATTATTCACTTGTTATTGAACCATTTGATGTATGGGGTTTTGATTATATGGGACCTTTTCCTTCCTCCAATGGGTATACTCATATTTTGGTTGATGTTGACTATGTTACTAAGTGGGTAGAAGCTATTCCAACTAGTAGTGCTTATCACAACACTTCCATTAAAATGCTTAAAAAGTTATTTTCCCGAGGTTTGGAGTCCCTAGATATTTAATGAATGATGGTGGTTCACACTTTAATCATGGTGCTTTCCGTAAATTGATTGCTAAATATGATGTTAACCATAGAATTGCATCCCCTTATCATCCTCAGTCTAGTGGTCAAGCAGAATTAGTTAATAGAGAAAAAAATTGATCTTGCAAAAGACTATTAATAGATCCAAGAAGAATTGGTCTAAGAAATTTGATGATGCATTATGGGCCTATAGAACCGCTAACAAAAATCATATGGGTACGTCTCCATATAAAATGGTTTATGGAAAGCATGCCACTTATCTCTGGAACTAGAACATAAAGCTCATTGGGCAATTAAAGAACTTAACTATGATTTCAAACTTGCCAGTGAGAAGAAGTTGTTTGACATTAGCTCGCTTGATGAAAGGAGAACCCAAGCCTATGAAAATGCCAAGTTGTTTAAAGAAAAGGTTAAAAGATGGCATGATAAAAGAATACAAAGGCATGAATTCAATGTAGGTGACCAAGTCTTGCTATACAATTCTCATTTAAGATTTTTTGCATGAAAATTCTCTCCAAATGGGAAGGTCCATACATTATCGAAGAAGTTTACCGTTCTGGTGCCATCAAGATCAATAATGCCGAAGGCAATAATCCGAAGGTGGTGAATGGGCAAAGAATCAAACATTATATCTTAGGTACGGCCATAAATGTTGAAACTAATATTATTCATACCATAACACCGAAGGAGTACATAAAGGAAACCTTCTAGAACATGCCAGAACCCTGAAAAGGAATAGGTCTGTGATAAGGTAAGTAAACCGACTCCAAAAGTTTCCCAAAGGCAATTTTACTCCATATTGGAATATTTAAAAAATTAGAAAAATAAAAGTAGTCCGAATAGTGCATGAGGAGGCGAAGAGATGTGGGGCGTGCCTTCCTGTCTTGTGACCACCTCGTGTGCCATCCGGACTCCGTTTTCTTGCAGATTGCTTCTTTTGTTCCGTAAAACTAATTATATAATCTCCCAAAGGTTTTTACCACCGCATCATAGAGAAATCCTGTGTTCTTGTTTCGTGTTGTTTTTCTGACAGATCCAGATCACCATGACGTCTCCGAGCACCCCCAAGGACAAGTTATTCGAGAAGGTCATCAACCCTTACCTCCAGGAGGTGATGAAACACCCTCATGACATTGGGATGCCTGAGGGGGTGCTTCACATCTGGGATGTTCAAGGGCCAAAGAAGACCTGAACTGTGGAGACCAGGCTCGAAGCGGTGGAGTAGGAGATATTCAAGTGCCAAGGATGGTGGAACGCGGACTCAACACCAACCACTCCATGATCACGGAATTCACCCGCGACCACAAGCTGGATACCGCTAATATTGGAGAGGCTATCTTCAAGCTCCGTGAGCGGATAGATCACCTTCAGGCGCAAATCTATAATTTGCTAAACCAAAATTGTGAGTATAAATTTAAAAGGATGAGTTCGGCTGCAGATTTGAGGATTCCGAAGACTCGTTCATCCTTCTATGATGGGGAACCTATGCCTTGGTGGACTGAAGGCAAGCTTCCCACATCATCAACTTCAACACCACCACGATCGAAGAAGGAGACTTGAGTACACGGGTATGGGAAGTCCCCTTGGCTTTTGCCAAGCTTGGGGGAGGTGCCCCGGTATCATATCACCATCACATCTTTACCTTTGTCGTTTATCTTAGTTCGATCCTTTTGGTTATATCTTGATCTAGTAGAATAAAAGTTTTAGTATGATCTAGTCCTTTAGTTTTTCTTCGTGATCTATCTATGTAATTGAGTGTGGGAGTTATATAATAAAGAGTAGTTGTGAGTAAGGGCTTTGCTTTCACACTTTGATCCTGGAAAAGAAGAAAAAGAATAAAGAACTAAAAGACTATATAATAATCTTATGGAGAGTGATGACTTCTGAAAGGATCCATACAGTCAACTAGAGGGGGGGGGTGAATAGGAGACTACAAATTTTTAACGGGATTTTTACATCTGCGCCCCTGGTTCCTTAGCCATACTCATCCATCCCCACACTCTTAACGTGTGCTCACTTTTCCCCACTCTATTGTCCGAAACCCTAAAAAATGGTCCCAAACGGTGGATACCGTCAGGTCAGTGCTTTGACCGTTAACTGTGACGCGTGGGGCCGCGCTGGACTGTGTCGCCCATTAGACCTGACAAGTGGGGGCGGCCTTGGACGGTGGCGCTGTTCGACTGTTGGGCGGTGGTTTCGTTGGACTGTTGGGCCATTGCATGAAACACCTGCGCGTGCCGCGACGACAGAAGCCTGCAATGCATGCTAGCCTCCCTGCATGCGCCGATGCGTGCCGATTGAGCCGCTTTTGTGCACGCCAGCCGTCACGGACGCAGCGACGGTCACTGCTTGCAAGCGCTGATACTTGTCTCCTCGATTTAGAACATCATTTGATCCTTTTCGATCCTCTCGCATCTGCACCCATTTTGCTACGACAAATAAATTAAACAATATTTTTGTATTATGTTTGGCTGCATGCACTAGGTGGCTACATATCTTAATTCTTTGTGGCTTCCTCGATGCGGTGGTGGCTCGTGTAGCTATGCATGCATTAGGTGCTTACGAACATAGCAAGCTCTCTCAAAAAACAATCAATAATTCCAAAAAAGTACATACTAGCAAGAACTTAATAATAGGATAGATAGAAAACTTAATAATAAAACTTAATAACATAACATAGTTAGGGCTAACAAGCCTAGAGCACAATCATATAGTTCAATTACAGTTTAATAACATAACATAGATTCAAAAAAAAGAAAAAAAATGTATGATCATGTAATTAAGTTAGATAGAAAACTTAATAATAGAACTTAATAACATAACATAACATAATAATAGAACTTAATAAGAACTTAATAATAGGATAGATAGAAAACTTAATAATAGAACTTAATAACATAACATATGATCTGTCACGTACAACGTTGCAGAGAGTTCAAGGAGAGGAGGTAGGGTTCCCTTAGGTTTTTGAAAAAAATCAAAAAAAACAAAACAAATTCTCCAAAGCTTGATTTCCAAGTGATTATGAAGGATCTAAACTTAGTTTTTCCATTTTCATATTTTAAACATGTTTTAATGGTTTTCTATTAAAGCATAAGTTTTTCAAAAAAATGTAAAAATATGAAGATTAATTCAATAAATAGTGAGACTTTGAATTTACACTATATAGGTTGAATAGGTGTTAATAAAAAATATTTGGCTCATTTGTAGTAGGTCCAAAAAAACTTGATTACAAATGGAGCTCATTTGGAGCACATTTCTCATGACTATAAGTTTTACCATGCAAAAGAGATCAGATTGATCACCTAACTTTTATAATAGTTCAACAAACTTTGCAACATCACACCACAGGGCAATGACTTCAAGTGTTGGTTCAAATTCAAATGTTGCCTCAAATTCAAATTGAAATATTTGATCTGTTATTGGACTATTTGATATGTTATTGGAATACTTGATCAAATGATGGACTATCTTCATTCAAATGTTGTTTTTTGCTATGTTATTGGAATATTTGATCAAATGATGGACTATTTGCTCTTTTGCTTATTCTTTGCACCATGTCTGATTAGTGAAGCAACACTGAAGCAGCATGTTTGATCAGTGAAGCAACACTGAAGCATCATGCATGATCATTGCAGCACCTAAACTCATAGCTCACAACATCTAAACAGAACATACCATACACCACAGGAAAATTGAAGAACAGACAAATATAGAACCCAATCTAGATAGCATAATACATTACTACCATAGATCACACACAATGTTTACATACCACCACACAAAGTTTACCAAACAACCACATTCAGTTTACCAAAAGTAAAAGATAAAACATCATCACATCACACCGGAGTCAGGGCCTTCGGGAGGGCAGCATGCTGCCCGATGATCTTGTAGTCCTCCCCACGAATCGTTACATCCTCTGCATGGGACACAAGGTGACCGAAGCGACCATCCTTTGGATTTGGCTTGGTGGTGCAGCAGGGGCAGTGCCAATTCTTGATCTTGCGGTTGTAGAAGGAAGCAACTCCCTTGGCCTTGATCTTCTCCACCTCCTTCGTTGTGAACGACGTGACGTTGTTCTTGTACACATCTTCTCCAGAATCATACTGCACACATGAATGAATTACATTATTACATTATAGATTCATATACACCATGTCAAAGTAACTAAAGGAACTATCTAAATTTCAAGTACGCTTACCTCATATTCTTCGTCGCCACTATACTCTGGATCGTACGGGTCGAACATAGTAAGGCCCAGCTTCCTATTGTTCCCCACAAAATCATCCTCCTGAATATACAATTACATCCATTACTAGTAAATACAAAATCCAACTGATAATTTAGATATGGACACATGACACATTGATCATATTATCCATACTATGATCCTATTTGCATTTTCCATTGTCATGTGCACACATTGAACAACAAAGCTAATATAACTACATATTATGGACAAATTTATATACTCATGAATCAACTAAGTTCTTAATCAAGTGATAGGTACATCAAAATTACTGCATTCCATTTGGGCATATGACATTTAAAACACTAATCTGTGTAGCCCACAAATCTAGGCATACATGTCTGTAGCATTCAAAACTCCAATCGGTGTAGCTTTCAGAAATGAATCTAATAATCACATGTAGCATTTAAGCACAGAGATCCCTATATCTCATTAAGATATTTCTAACATTTTTGTAATGAATGTAATCCAAAAAACCCCCATCCCTCAAACCAATTACTCTAACCATTTGTACTACCCTATGAATCACAATCCAACCAATCAAACTAACTCTACAACCCATCTAAATATTGCAACTAGGGTACAAGCAAATTGAACTACCTCCTGTACCACCTCTCTTCGCCAGGCTACGCATCTGGATCGACTGCGCCACTTGACACCGTCACCTTCAGCTCTGGCAGCGCCGAGGCAGAGCGCGCCACCTCCTTCTCTGCATCCACAGCAGCGATAGCGGTTGCGAGTTTCCCCGCACCACCGTAGATGCCGCCAACGTCTTGCACTGCATCTGTCGTGGTCACCGTGCCCTGTAGATCTTTGGCCGCTGCGCCAGTGTCTCCATGAGTGTCCGCCATCAGTATGAGGGAGGCGATGAAGGTGAGGAAATGGATGCGGTGTGGGAGAGCAAGATGGTGCGGTGGAGCACAGCGAGACGACACAGCAGGGGAGAGGGAGACGATGCGGCAGGGAGAGGTTTTGGGGGGAAAATGGTAGGGGTGAGGTGGTTCCCCCTCTTATACGATGGCACGTTTCTGCCATGTTCCATGGACACGTGCTACCCCACGACCGTGGTGAGTTGCATGCACGCCTACGCGGCCCCACTAGTCAGAGTTAACGGCCAAGCCATTGATCCGACGACAACGTCCAGTTTGCCCATTTATGAGAGTTTCAACCAAGGGAGTGGGGAAAAGTGAGAAAATGTTAAGAGGGTGGGGATGAATGAGTAAAACTAAGGAACCAGGGGCACATATGTAAAAATCTGAATTTTAATATTTCTTGTCAAATTTAAGGTTTAGCGGATAAATATGGTTCACTAGATATGCAACTAGGTGAACACAACCTATATGACAAGCAAGCTTAACGCAAAGTATGCTAGGCAACAATCTAATTAGCAAGCCAACAAGCATACAAGGCAAAGTAAAGTGTGGGAAAGGATTAGCCACAAGTGAGGCGAGGACGCGGATTTTATCCCCAAGTTCACTCTTCCTTGGGGAAGAGCTACTCTCCATTTAGAGCAGTTCCGGAGCCAAAGCTTGCAGAATGCCGAGAAGGCTCACTATAGTCTCTTTCTAGTCACCCTCAATGGATGAGCCTCGAATCACTCGGGGTTGGTCTCGAAGGCGACCACCACACCTTTACAAAATTCTTCGGAGCACACCACAAGCAAGGAAGCTTCCAGAGGAACCTCTAACCGCAATGGAGCCCAAGCTCCAAGAGTAACAAGTCAATGGGGAAGAAATGTTGTGGGGAACACGATTTGGTTTGGTAAAGATGTAGACCGGGTCTTGCTCTCCCAATCCCCAAAGTTTCAACAAGTTTGGGTGGAGGGATTGAGAGTATAGAACCATGAGGCTTGAGATCTCAAAACACACTAAAGAGCACCCACACACCACCATTTCTCCCCCTTTGTCATCAAGACAACAAAAAGAGATATAGGTGACACACAGACCCACTAGACAAGAGGAGGAGCGCTTGAAGCATCATCATCATCATCATCAAAGCGCCATCCTGCCATCGGAAAGGAATGAGTTGTGGCCTCACTGTCTTTGTCCTAGGACCTGAGACAATCTCCTCGCCAGCCGCAACCCTCTCTGCCTTCATCTTGCACTGCAAGAGCTTGTCCTTGTTGACCACCTTAACACTACAAAAAAAGACACATCCGTGACATTTTAGGCTGAACGATTTTTTCTGTCATACTTATGACACTTCTATGACGATAATTGTGACAAAACCCGGTATCATCATAGATGTGGTGGGCTCCTACTTCTATGACAAAAAATCATACAGAAAATGGGCTTTTCGTGATGGGCAGGCGGGAGACGCAGCTGCATGACATTCTTTGGGCCGCCCATGATGGAAAAAACCGTGGTAGAAGCGAGGGCGAGGAAAATTTCCAGGAGTTCCCGGTTATGGTGAGTGGTCGGGGGCTGAGCGATGCGCATTTATTTCATACACGTACGCACGTGGGTGCGAGGCATTGGGCTCTAACTGAACCCGAGCGAGGTGTTCACCTACTGAACCCGAGTGATTGCACTGCAGGCTACGCGTTACTAAACCCGATCGAGCGATTCCTTCGTTCGCTACTGCTGCTAATTGAAGCCGATTGAACTTGCTGCCTCACTTCCCTTGATGAACAGTGAGCGTGTCGGATTTAGGGATCCGGTAACCCTTGAGAGGTCCAAACTCTGGGGTGCGTGCGGAGATCTCAACCTGCCTAGCCTGCCTACTCGCGATCCTCCTAAGCCGAGCACGTTGATCTGAAAGAGACACAAAGACACATAGATTTATACTGGTTCGGTCCACCGTTGTGGTTTAATACCCTAATCCAATGTGGTGTGGTGGATTACCTTTTAGGCTGCGGATGAACAAGTACAGTGGATGAACAAGCCTCAGGAGGTGAGGTGTTCTTGAGCTGGTGTGATGGTCGGGCGAGAATGGATCCCCTCCCCCACTATGGTGGTGGCTAGTCCTATTTGTAGTGGCCTTGGTCCTCTTCCCAAATATGAGCAGGAAGGGATCCCACAATGGCTGGTTTTGAAAGGGCACAAGTAGTACAGTCTATCCTGACAAAAGTAGTCTTCGCCTGCGAAAAGCCACTGGTCGTGACGATGCGCTGGGCTCGTTGATGACCTCCGTCCTGCCGTCCTGGCGGTCTTGGTCTCGTTGCACCAGAATGGAAACCTTTGGCTGATTCCTCGGGACTCCGTGCTGTGGCTTGCCTCCCTTGCACCGAAGACGAAACCTGCGCTCTGCGCCCTCCTGGCCTTGGTCGTCATGGCTCACATCAGCTAAGCCTCGTGAGGTTGCTCGCATAGAACTCTCTGCCCCACAGGAACCCTCCTGAGAAGGCCAATTCCTTCGGGGGTCTTGGAGTAGCCCGCCTTGCAAGGCTTGGCCCCTCGCGAGGGTCTTGCGGTGTTGGTGTTGAAGCTAGGCCGTACTAGGCCGTCGATGGAGCCTCGTCATGGGCCGCAGGCAGGCAGGACTGGATACCCCCAAATCCAGGATGTCGACAGTAGCCCCCGGGCCCAGGCGAAGCCAAAGGGCAAGGGAGGAGCACCGCGGGCCCTAACCACCTGCGGCCTTGATGACGTGTGGCGATTGATTGGACGTGGGCGACTCCGTTCCCCATGCTGCCTTGGCAACTGCTTCCGCCCGACAAAAGGGGTGCCGCATGCCGCCAGGCTTTCATTGCTCCTTCTGTGTCTTGCTCCAGATCCCCTTTCTCCCCCCAGTAGAAGAACTCACTAGATCTGCCAATTTCCCCTCAAATCTTTTGCTCGATGGCCGCCGAGAAGACCGTTGCTCCTGCCCCGGCTGCTGGCTCTGCCTGGTACGAGCCAGGGCTGCTGGCGCCCTGCGTGACTGGGGAGAAGCTCCAGACCACGCTCCTCCTGATGGAGAGCGATGACAATGAGTGGAAGAAGACAGCGCTCTGAGTCGCCACCGCTGCACCGGAGCCCACAAGTAGCACCTTCTTCCCCTTCCTCATGCACAACGTCTACTCGGGGCTGGTACCTCCATTCTCCCGCTTCTTCTTGGCCATCCTTCATCATTATAGTCTTCACGCGCTCCACATCCATGCCAAATCCATCCTCCTTATGTCCCTTTTCGGATTCTATTGCGAGGCGTTCATGGGGTTGATGCCTTTCGTTGCCCTGTTCCGCCATTTCTTCTTCCTTCGCAAGACCGACGACAATCCGGTTGGGTGCATCGGCTTCGTTGTGGCGCGGGGTGGTAACGCAATCTCCCACGCTGGGAAGAAGGAGGAGGATGCCGTGAAGAGGTGGGTTCTGATGGATGCCAAGTGCTCCCAGAGCTCGCTGAAGCTGTCGACCAAATTCCCCGTCTCCGAGAAGTGGTGGCGTTCTGAGAAGATCACCGACCCTTCCCCGACGCCGTTTGTGAAGAAGATGGATAAGGAGCTGAAGAGCGCGAAGCTGACGGGGGCCATGCTCATCAAGGAGTTCCTGAGGCAGCGCATCGTGCCGCTGTAAGACCGCCCCCGCCCCTTGTGGAGGCTTGGTGGTGATGACGACAAGATCCGCCTCCGCCAAGATCGCCTTCCCAAGGAGGAGCTGAGCAAGGTGTTGCTCTACCTGATGGGGAAGGACCCGAGCGACCCTCTGGAAGACTGGCTTCCACTGTACTGTCATGATGACGCCGAGGAGGTTGTCACGGCCATGACCGTCTTCGACGAGCTTGGGTTTGTGCGGCTGGGGCCTTCCCCGCCGCCTACTGCTCTGGTGCACTTGTCCTCCGATGATCATTCCTCCGAAGCCACCGTGGAAGAGATGGTAGAGGAATCCATTTTCCCACAGCAAAGGGATCTCATGCACAACCTTCTTGATGATGATGATGATGATGAACCCCCGGTGGTGGAGGTGCCACGCCCTTCTGGAGTCACCACGAGGTCTGGGGTGGCCTCTTCGAAGCAGCCCAAGCGAGTGGTCATGAAAAAGAGCAGGACCGCACTGATTCCTCCGGGGAGCAGCCCGCCTTCGCCGACACCGTCCCGGTTGGCTCCAACCGCAAGCTCTCCTGCCCCCAAGAGCTCAGCTCCAGCCGCTCCGCCTCTGTATCCGTTGCTGAGCATGAAGAGGAGATATGCCTTTGTCGACTAGTAATTCTCTCCCTTAACCTTGCTTGTTGGTTCTTGAAGTGATACTTAGCGTCTTCCCCTGTCGTTAGGCAGCAGCCATCGAAGAAGCAGAAAGAGGGCTCGGAGGTTGCCGTAGTCGCAGGCGCTGAAGAGGCTGCTGTGACCCTGGTGAAGGAGGGTGCCGCTGCCCCCGCGGCCCCGAAGGTGATGCCATCTCCCAAGGACGTGGATGCCCGTCCTCAGGAGGTGCCGGCGCCCTCGGTAGGCCGGACCCCTCCAGAGCCCAGCCTTGCCATGTCTGCTGAGGTCAACTAGCCTCTAGAGCCCCCGGTCCTTCCCGAGGCCGAGGTTTCTTCTGCCTTGGCGCCAAGGGCGTCTCCTCCCTTGCCCAGCGCGTGGCCGAGTTATGGCACTCCTGGTACCTCTGGGGTCCTGGAGGAGGCAAGGGCGGCACTGGACCTCCTCCAGGGTGAGCTTCAGGGCCCGAATCGTCGTTCAGCGTAGGGACGCCTGGGGCTAATCTCTGGTTGGCTCAAGGCTAATGCATCTGTTCGCGTGGCCTGGGGTTCTGCGGAGGAAGCTCAAAAGGCGCTCGGTGTGGCCGCCACGGTGCGCGACCTGGTGCGAAAGAAGGCCACAGAAGCTGAGGACCGGTGCTGCACGGTGGAGGCTGATCTGAAGGCTCTCCAGGACCGACAGGCCGCCCAGGCCAGCCAGCTCCAGGACCGTGAGGAGAAGCTGAAGGCCCAGGAAGCTGCCGTTGCCAACAGAGACGCCGAGGTGAAGAAGACAGCCTTAGAGTAGGCTAGAGAGCGTGACCGCCTGACGAAGATGAAGGAGGAGGCAGAGGCAGCCCAACCGGCCCTCGCCAAGGCCAAGAAGGTGGCCTCCATTGAGCGCAACACTCTTACCTCCCTCGAGGCGCGTTTCTACAAGGCCCAGAAGGCGCTTTTTGGAGATGATCCCTTGAAGAAGGCGGTGGTGATGACCCCGAGGGAGAGCCCTGCTCCTCTGCTTCCTGAAGTCATGGCGATGCTTGAAGATGCTGTCGACGAGTTTTCCTCATTGGTGGAAAGCGAGGCATCCTCACTTTCTTCCTCGGCCCTGACATGCGTCTTCAACCATCTTTATCTCCAGGATGCCAGCTTCGACCTCTCCTCCTTCCTTACTCCGATGGACCCCGACTCCCAGGATGCTACTGCTGCCGCTGTGAAGAGCTTCGTGGACGCCATGCTGAGCAAGTTCCTGGCCGTTGGTCCTCCGACCGAAGCCGGTGGAACGGGCGACGCGCTTGGCGATGAGGCTCTGCTGGCGGGCAGTGGTGACGCCCAAGTCTGAAGAGGTGGCCCGGCGATTCTGCTTTTGCTTGTCTGTCCTGTATCATGCATCATGCCTCGGGGAGGCGTTTAAAACTATTTTCTTGGAACAATATGCATTGTAATTACTAGATTATGCTCCTTCAGCTTTTCTGTTTGCTTTGTTGTTCTACATCGGCAGAGCCCGGCCCCGCGGGTACCTCAGCCGTTGTTGGGTCGTCCGGATCACCAGGATGAGCCCAAGAGGTGAGGGGCTACGTGCCAAGTTAGGCTCCTGAGAAGCGATGCTCAGGAGTCCTCCTTGACGTGCGAATAGCTTAAGTAAAGGTGCAGGGGCAAGCCTTGGTGTTCTGCATCGGCAAGGCCCGGCCCCGCGCATACCTCAGCCATAGTTGGGTCGTTCGGATCACCAGGACGAGCCCAAGAGGTGAGGGGCTACGTGACCAGTTAGGCTCCTGAGACGCGATGCTCAGGAGTCCCCCTTGACGTGCGAACAGCTAGAAAAAGAAGGGTGAAAACCAGGTCTTGGCGTTTTGCGTCGGCAGAGCCCGGCCCCACGCATACCTCAGCCGTCGTTGAGTCGTCCGGATCGCCAGGATGAGCCCAAGAGGTGAGGTGCTAGGTGACTAGTTAGGCTCCTGAGACGCGATGCTCAGGAGTCCCCCTTGACGTATGAACATACCATCCTACCTTTTCCTCACCGAGCTCTTGCTTGGGAGGGGTGCACGAAGACCAGGCCCGTGAGGCCTGTCGAGGTGGGGTACGCCAAGCGTGACCTGAGCGTAGCCCCCGTGCTCAGCCCCTCGCACTACCTTCCCGAGGGAGAACAGTGCGGTGAGGCTAGTCATTGAGCCTGGAGGCTCCCTGAGGTTAATGCGGCCATGAGGCCACCCCCAGTTGTTTATCACCAGCGCGGAGCATAGCGCTTCTGCTCTTGCACATGCATAGCCGCTCCTCGGTAGTGTCGACGGCCAGCGCGGAGCATGGTGCTTCCGCTGGTGCGTGGGCGGGGGCTCCCTCTGAGGAGAGCCCCCGGGGCGTGTACAGCTCCGCCCTTACATGTGGCTTGCATGGCATGCTTGGAGGAGGTGCATATGGGCACCCGTGAGCCAGCGCGGGACTCACGAGGCCCTACCTCAAGGCGGGTTGTGCCTGGTCTTTATTGGAGATGCTTGAACTGGTCCTGCGAGATGGTTAGGCAGCCTACGACGAATGAGTTTCCTGAGATTATTGCATGAGAAGGCCAGACACCAACGACCCCAGGAGTGATGTGAACGGGACCGCCCCGCCAGACAGAGCTCAGCCGCTGGATTTATCGACGCTGCACGGACGAACCCGAGTACAGACGCCGTGCCAAGTCTTCTCATGCAAAGATCCTGAAGAAAAACAACCGGCGCACGGTTCCCGTGGCCACGGGGGCACGAGATCGCGCACCCTCACTCATCCACCCATGACTAGCTCATGCGAGAACAAGGCACCAAGAGCCATGGGAGGTGACGTACATGGGAACTAGCCCGTGAGCCAGATCTCAGCCACTTGGGTTTAGCGACGTTGCAGGGACGGACCCGAGCACATATGCCGTGCCAGTCCTTAATCACGAGGCGGTCGCATGAGGGCTCGCAAGGCACGAGACGTTCTTATCGATGAAGCGTCGGTCAGGTAGTCAATAATTCAAAAGTAGCTTGCAAAGGATTGTAACTGGCTCTGATAAATGCGGAAGGGATACATGTCATAGGGACGGACCCACATGGCCTGTGGATGATGCAGCCCGAGGGGCGCCCCCAAACTGAACAAACTATAGAGATGTCACCTCGTACTATTGCTGAAGAGGTGTTAAAGTAGCCAAAACATGCGCGCCGCTGGAGCCGTTCCTCATGGGCCGCTCTGGTGCCGAGCCTCAGGAGACTCGGATGGACCGAGAGGCTCCTGAAGGTGCTCCTCCATCTCCTCCAGGATTGCATGATGCCTGGCCTCGCAGGCCGTCTGAGCATCCCTCATGCAGCGCTGGAGCGCCTCAGCCGCGCTTGCCAAGCCAAAAGGCATGCAGACGTAGCTGTGAGGCGGACCCTCGCACCGGCCGACACGAGACGACCACATGAGCTGGCGAGACGCGGCCCTGCTGAGCCCGTGGATGTCGATGTAGACGCGAAACTCCTTACCCTTGCCAGGGCAGTGACCTGCGCCACGCGGTAGGCGATGACCGCCTTGCAGAACCCTTCCTTCTTGAATCTCCTCGATTGCCTTGCTAATGAACTCATGAACGCCTGGTGCCTTGCGCCTGCTGCCTTCTCCTGGGAAGCGTGCTCTGAAGAGCGCCTCCACATGGTGCCCGAGCGCCCCTCTCGCGACATTGGCTAGATCTGAGGCCTTCTAAAGGAGAGCCCCCGATCCCAGCCTGAGAGGAGCGCCGGGCGCGCCTTCCTATGCGATGGGTGAAGGTGCCGCATCCGGAGACGCGAGGCTCAGTGCTGCATCCTCGAGTGATGCTTCCTCACGAGACCCCTGTCCATGCTGCAACTTCTTTGTCTTGGGGGCGACTTCAGGAGGGAGGGCGTCGTCTTTGTCTTCGGGGTTCTCAACTGCTACAGCCTGGAAAGCACACTTGAGGGAGCACACTGCATCCTTCTCCTGACAGGCGACTGTGATGACGCCACCGTTTCCTGGCATCTTGAGGACGTTGTAGCCGTGGTGCGTGGCCGCCATGAACTTGGCCAGTGCTGGGTACCCTAGGATGCCATAGTAGGGCAGGCGGATGTCGACGACGTCGAAGTCGATGAGCTCGGTGTGGTAGTTGTTGTGCTCGCCGAAGGTGACAGGGAGGCGAACTTGCCCGATCGGGTGTGTCAATCCGTCGGTCAGTCCTGAGAATGGCTTGGTGGGGTGAAGCTGGTAGTATGGCACCTGGAGCCTGTCGAACGTCTGAACAGAGAAAACATTGAGCCCTGCTCCACCATCGATGAGGGTCTTGGTGACGATCACGTTGCTGATGACGGGGGAGTAGAGCATGGGGAGCTCGCCAGTGGTGGCCGCACACTTGAGCCGGTCTGAGGAATCGAAGGTGATGGCGCACTTGGACCACTTGAGAGGGCGAGCTGCTTTAGGCTTGGGAAGCGCTGCATTCACCTCGCGTGCAAACTGCTTGAAGACGCGGTGGGAAGCCGGGGCCTGTGAACCGGCCAAGATGCAGGCAATGGCTCGTGGCTCCTGGAAGCCCCCAGACCCCTCGTCCTAGTCGTGATATTCTTTCCTCCTTGGCGGTGGAGGCAGAGGTGGCAAGGCTGTGGTGCCATGAGGCCAATCCTCACAAGGCTGCTCCCTCCAATTGCCCTCGCGAGGCTGGTCCTACCAGCGGTCCTCACGAGGCTGGTCACGCCACTCCTGACGACGGTCGCGTCCATCCCATCGTCCTCCACCTCGGCCACCTCCGCGATCATAGCCTCGATCATTGCGCTCGAGGCGTCGACCGAGGCACCCTTCACGGAGAGCCCTGAGCTCCTGGCAGTCGCTGGTGTTGTGGCTGTAAACATTGTGGAAGGCACAGAACGGCCGCTTGCCCTTGGATGACTCGGGTGGTCGCAGCCGCGCTTCGTCTCTGGTTCAGCCGCAAGCACGGCTGGCCCCTTGCGCTTCACGTCCTTGGTCTTGGTCTTCTTGTCTTCTGGATCAGCGTCGAGGAGCTCGAGGAGGGAGAGGCGCCCCTCCTCAGCCCTTGCACACTTGTTCGCCATGTTGAATATCTCTAGAGTGGTGCAGAGGTCCTCGTGGATGGCGAGGTCCTCCTTCATCTTGACATCACAGACGCCATCGGTGAACGCAGAGCTGATGGCCTCATCAGACAACTTGGGAATCTTGAGGCGAACGTTGTCGAAGCACTAGATATACTTTTGCAGGGTCTCTCTAGGTTGCTGCTTGATGCGGTGCAGGTCACCCGCAGCCGGCGGACGGTCGCGAGTTCCCTGGAAGTTGGCAATGAAGCGGTTGTGCATCTCCTCCCAGGATTAAACTGACCCCTCGGTCAGGTTCAGGAGCCAAGAACACGTGCCATCCTTGAGGGCCATCGGGAACCAATTTGCCATGATCTTCTCATTGCCGTGGCCACCTCGATGCCCAACTCATAGAGCTACAAGAACTTGGCGGGGTCTGTGGTGCCGTCGTAGCGTGGAGGCAGGTCAGGCTTGAACTTGCTTGGGCAAACGATGTTGCAGAGCTCCGGAGTGAACGCGAGGCATCCTGCTGTGGCCACCGGAGGTCGTCGAGGGGGTGGAGCATGATCCTAGTGCACGCGCACTGCCAGCTCCTGTGGCGGCACACGGGCCTGGTGCTGGGGTGCTGGCAGCACGTGCGCTTCTCCTTGGGGACATTGCACCACCTGGCAGCTCACGTCATCCCGAGCCGGCGCCAGGCGCCACGGGTCGTGCCGTGGAGCCATACGCCTTGGCTCGATAATGGCGCCCCTGGCTAGAGGTGGTGGAGGAGCCCCATGCGCCACGTCGCCTGCTGCGGGTGGTTGCTGAGGCAGCGAGCGAGCCGGCCCGTCGGAGCCCTGTGCGCGACGCTGATGAGCTCGGTGATCCGCTTGAGCCACTGCTCGTAGAGATGTCCCACCGGGGAGTAGCGAAGAAGCTCCCGCGCCGTGAGCAGAGCAGCCTGCGCGTCCACCTGGCCGCGACACGCCTGAGATGACGAAGCTGCTGGGGTTAGTGACGGAGTAGCGGTGCAGCCGTCATGGTGCACCGACGGGTGCAACGATGAAGCTTGCTACTCGTGGCCGGCAGGGCCCATAGAGGCGTTGGCCACCGGACAAGGAGCGCGGCGGGCACAGCCGGACCCGACGGAAGAGAGGATCCGACGCACCCCTACCTGGCGCGCTAAATGTCAGATTTAGGGATCCGGCAACCCTTGAGAGGTTCAAACTCTGGGGTGCGTGCGGAGATCTCAACCTGCCCAGCCAGCTTACTCTTCACAGCATCGCTATCTTTCCATCTTGATGATTTGCATTTCGGGCATTCACTTAAGTTGGCATAATCCTTCCGGAATAGAACACAATTATTCTTACAAACATGGATCATATCATATCCAATTCCAACTGCACGAAGGAAATTCTTCATTTTACTATAGGTGTGTGGCAGCTCAGATGCATCTGGGAAAGATTTGCAGAAAGCAGCCAACATCACATCGAATGATTTGTTGGTCATCTGCTCAGATGTCTTCACTTGAAGAAAGGTGACCATAGCTGAGAATATTGATATCTTATTTCGTGGGGTGAGAACCACGTTGCATTGTTCCAACATGCGGGCCCACTTTTTTTCTTCTGCAGGTGAAAGTTCACGAAATGCACGAGCATTTCATATCATTGTTTCAATGTTGGTCAAACTCACTGGCTCCGCCACCACCACCACCTCCTCCTCTTCCACCTGCGCATCAGGCAGATCAAGATGGTGATCTGCTGCTTCCACATAGTCAATAACATTGACGTTCACAGCTTCACCATGATGAACCAACCTAGTATATGTGACCGACATCCCATACAAGTGTAGATGATTTTGCACAGTTGACTGGGGTCTTGTAACTGAATTCATACAACGGCTACATGGGCAGAGCACATATGATTTCAGACCACCGTACTCAGCGCTGATAAAGTTCATGAAGTTTTCAACCCCCTCGACATATGCAGCGGAGAATCTTTGAGCAGAAGTTATCCAAGTCCTGTCCATCTATTAGACATACAAATTAGTTCTTCTACTAGATATTGCAGGAAAAACATATGTGTTTTTTATGAAGTCCAGAAAAAAATACCTAGGTCGATGTCTAAAGCTATGACAAGATATTTGGACGAGCAGATCTAAGTAACGAAATATATGTAAAGTTAATTCAGCAAGCAAATTTGATTGCTAAATTATGGCAGGCTGTTTCAACAGTCAATGAGGCCGAGCACACAACCATCAAACTATCTAAGGCCATCGCAACAACAAAGATCGAGTATAAAACGGTGTAGAGCTATTTCACCTAACAGATTGGCTATTAGACCATGGCAATCTACGTCACAATATATATATGGAAGGATATTTTAGGAACTAATAGGCCTTGGCATGCCATCTCAGCTAAGCAGACTGAGTGCAGAATAGGGTAAGGAAGCTTCTTAAGCAGAACATATTGACTGTAAATTACTTTGGCAAATAGTGAGATTAACAGCGCCTATCAGCTAACATTCAACGCTACACCGACATGCACGGGGCCTCAGTCTAGAATGCGCGTACCTTGGGAGAAGCTGACCGCCGTGCGTCTCCATACGAACGTCGCCAGCAGTGGCGGCGCTGACCGCCATGCACCTCCACAAGAACGTCGCCAGTGGTGCCAGCGCGACTAGAGGACAGTAGTCTACGAGAGCGTACTGTGGGTGCGAGAGGATCGCCATGCGTCCCCTCGACGAACCGTGGCGCCGATGTATCTGCGTGGCGGGGAGGGCAACTTTGGCAGAGCGAACATAGTGGAGCGAGACGGGGGGGAGGG
>NC_041393.1:212144194-212172397 GCF_002162155.2 Triticum dicoccoides | reverse complement strand
CGAAGGGCGGTTGAATTTAGGATTTGCGGGGAATCTTTTGGGGGGGGGGGATTTTCGCGCGGTGGGCGTGTGGCGTTTGGCGCATGGTCGGTTTCTCCAAGTGCAGTCCCACATGTCAGTGAAGAGGCAAGCCGAACGCGTTCCGGTTGCATGAGATGTGTGCAGGACCGAATGTGTCTGGGGTGCAATGCAACCGCGATAGGGGTGCTGTGAGTGGACCGCCTTTTTCCTTTTAAACTAGCTGCTTCGCCCCCTAAAAAAACTTGGTGCTTCGTGCGATCCATCTATACTACTACTAGTAATCCGCTAATCCCGACTAAAACGACGCGACCGGGTCTTTTCCTGCGCGATATGCTGGGAGGTTGGCTTAGTTGGGTTTTTTAGGACGAGTAATGCTACACCTACGTAATCCCAGTTACGTAATTAATGTAATGTGACACGTGTGAGCTGTTGATTGTAGATTAGGCGAGGGAGGGGCCCACCACCATGAAAATCAGGGGAGAAAAGAGAGAGAGGCAATTTACGTTAACTCTTTCATAGGTTCCCGTAGATGTAGAAAGATGTGAAATGTGTGAATGTGTAGTGGACGTACTATTGGAGTTCCTAAGATAAATTTTGTATGTATAGACCCTATGTGTTTATTTACTTCGCATGTTAGCTTTGTCTCGGTTCAATAAAAAGCTGAGTTGGTGATGATGGTGTGCCTATCATCCTGCAATATAGGCCGTCCGATCTATATCTAACGGACAAGAAGGAAACTATGACAATTTACCCGCACTCCTCTCCACATTTGCAGATAAGGCCTTCCCTCGTTCATCCTTTTCTCCCACAAGATCTTGATGTTCCGTGCAACACACGGGCATCCTGCTAGTACTCCTACAATATACTATATTATTGTGAAAGTTCATATACACCGGCCGAGATTAATGCAAACATGACAAATTTCAATACATTTGAACTTTTATAGGACAGAAAAATAAAAGAAACCTGACCCTAAACCTATTCTACGGCGGCGACTGATGTCCTCCATCTTCGATCTCGATGTACGGGGCGGGGTTCAAGACCCATGAAGTGAAGGTGCGGTCTCCGGCGAGGAAGAGTAGAACACGGGATATGGACCGGCCAGTTGGCACACCATGCCCTGCCCCCTTCCATGCCCTACTCATCCTCGGAGGAGTCCCCAACCTCGGCGGTGCCGGACGTTGGACGGCGACAAGTAGGACGCGTGGCTGACTGTGCTCCCGTCGTAGGCCGCCAGCGTGGCCACCGCTTGTTCGGTCGCATCCGCGTCTGGCTACGCTGCTATTGCGTTGCGAGAGGCGACTTGAGCGAGGGCGGCGACCTCGAGCTTCATTCCCGAAGACAAGCTCTTCTGCAGAGCATTTGCGCTTGCGGTCATGGCTGATGAGGTGCCAGGTAGGAGGACGATGCGCTATGGTTTGGAGGTTAGCTGGGCGTTGCCGCTTTAAGTAGCACATTCCAGTGAGGCTAAGCATCTGGGTGCATCATTAAGTCGTCGGAGTTGGTTCCTCGGGCGCCGAGCCTCTTAACGACGGCATACAGACGAACGACATGAATGCGGGCAGCTGGCGCCGGCTGGGAACCCACCGCGCGACAACGTGAGGGACGAGGGTTTTTGGTGTGCCAGGGTAGTCAGTTTTGGTCGTGGCAATGTTGGAGATGCCCTTTGCTCACATGCGATCCCCGCATGTCATTGAAAAAGCAAGACGACCCCGCATGGTCTCAGGTCCTGGGGATGTAGTTGGCTGCGCTACACCACTTCGCGTACGCGTCGCGGTGCCCCGTGCATCCTCAACAAGCCAGGTGTTGGCGTGTGTTTGGATTGTGGCCAAAGTGCACCTTACCAAAATTTTGGTCATCACCCAAAGATTGGTCTTTGTTTGGATGGTTGCCATTTTTTGGCATGCCAATGAACTCTAGCCAACTCTAGTTCATTTTTATTGCCAATGTCGGTCAAATCATGGGCAACCAAAACCTCAACCAAAATTTTGGCTAGCCAATGCTTTGATGGGGCAACCTTGGGCACAAACCAAACATACCGTTGATCTGCTAGTCCTGCCACAACGCTAACGCCACCCTCGGTACACTAAAACCGACCGTGTCCAGCGACGATGAGCGTGTCGCTCACCATGGTCGCCATGTCCAGAGGCGATGCTGGAGCTCTGCCACGTTGCTGGCCCCCACGGCCCAAATGAATGGTTGCCGGTGTCGAGGAGGTGATGTGCCAACTCCTCCATTGGACTAGTCTGCGCTATGTCGTCCTGACAGGTGTGCCCCACATGTAAGTTTCCCTGTTTTCTCGGCTATATTCGAGCATCAGTGCTCTGCGTTGCGCATTAGGCCTTTCACTATGTAGGCCAAGCGAGACAACTTATTGAGCCGTTCATGTATAATCATGTGGCATTTGCTTATTTCTCATTCCTCTCCAACCCTCTTCTCCATCGATCATGCTGCCCTCCGGTCGAGTCCATCCTCCCGCATGCCTCATTTGAACATTCTGCCGAGTATCATCCACAAAAGGGCTAGACCATGCTTGTATTTCCAATGTTGTAATTTGTCTGACATGCATACAAACAAACGGTTCATTTAAAGTTTCACTTTGCCTCCACTACATGTCGCTTTGCGTCTTAGTTTTGACATCCCATTCGGTTCATGCCCCAACACATGTTCACGATATCGATTGATGTTGAGAGATCAATTGCGTGTCATGCAAGGAGATAAAGGTTTGGTCTGTTTCTATGATAGAAATGACCCGGGGGGGTCTGTGGGGATCAGAGGGAGTATACTGTACGTTCATAAGCGAAACGAACGTATTCTACCCACCCTAGTCCTCTTTCAATTGATCTCCGAACCCCGAGATGAAATCGAGAGAGAACAAGTGGGGGCGTGTGTGATACCTAAGGCGGATTCAAAATTTTGAACCGGTGATCATAGCATCCGCAAATCATATATAAAGGGTATTCAATGGTTGTTTTGTTTTTGAACGTACAATATACTCCCTCCGATCCTTTCTAGTTTGTATATAAGTTTTATGTGTAGTCGAAGTATGTCTACTTTGATCAAACTTACAGAAAAAACTATCAACATTCAACAACGCCCAATCAATATTGTTAGATTCGTACGTACTCCTAGATTTGTACTCCCTCCGTCCAGAAATACTTGTCCATGGAATGGGTGTATCTAGATGTATTTTAGTTCTAGATACATCCATTTGTATCTATTTTTACGACAAGTATTTTCGAACGGAGGGAGTATTCACACAGAGATTGTCTCCAATTTGTTTTCAACCACGTGAATGTGCTTCTTCTCGCGCATGCTCTTCCTTCTAGAATTTCGCCACATATAGCCAGTCCAATAGTAACTTTTTTTAAGCTCCCTGTCCAATAGTACTAGTGGAGTTCTGACAACATCTGTACTAGAGTATGCAGTGCTCATAGTAGTACTCCCTGCTTCCATTTATATAGGGCATATGTGGAGGAGAGAGATGTGAAAAAGTAAGGGGAGTGAGCTCTCATGCAAGAGCCTAGCTATATACGCATTCCTACTTAAATACAATAAATATGAAGAAAGAGATACAGAGGAGACGGAAAAAAGTACTAATACAATAGCCAACCTTATATTATTTTTTGCGGGAAATAGCCAACCTTATAGCCCATACTACTGTATGAGTGCATATAGATGATGGCTATAGATGACATGGAAGTTCCTTATAGCCATCGGCTGGCTATATTATTAACCATGCTCTAATGCGTTTTTCAAAACCGCATTTGACTATTGACAATATTAATAGTACATGAGATGTATAATGTGAAAACTATATCATTGGAAGCTCCTTTCACATACGAATTTGACCGTATGCTTTGTGTAAGTTGCATGTCATATATTATTACTCTAACATTTGGTCAAAGTTAGCCTCGAAAAATGCATTAGGCCCTGTATAGTAAATGGAAGGAGGGAATAGTAGTGGAAGTGGATCCTCTGACATAGGTATCCCTGCCTTACCCTCCCTTTCGGTCACTTTCTGGCGGACCCCATGCTTGCTAGGCCCTACATGTCAGTTAGTCAATGGGTTCGGCCACGTCAGGGGATCCTCATTCGTAGTATACTCCCTTTGTTTTTATTTACTCCGCATAAAACAGGGGGAATGGTAGTATAAATGACGCGGGCGGGGGAGAGGGAGGGACGTCGGTTTGCTCTCAACTGCGGTCCCACAAGTGAGCGAAAACGCAAGATGAAGCGTGTTCCATTCGGTGAGCGACGTGGAGGGTCTAGCATGCCGGGGTGCAACCGAACACGACAAGAGCGATGTACAATCAAAACCGATTACCCGTTGTCACCGGAACGACTATTCACACCCGAACCATCACTGCTCGGCCTACGCCAACCACTGCCCCAAAACCACACCTAATCTCTAGCCCATTCCCCCACCTTTCGATCCCCTAGACCGCGGAGAAATGGTGTGTCGCAAGATCACGTACTACAAGATGCTGATGCCAGAGCGCCGCAGAGAAATTGCGGCGGCGGTCGGCGCCACAGACGTCCCTTCCCAAGCTCGCTTTGCAGCGAGCCAATCCCCGAGTTCTCTGGAGCCAAGCTACAAGGAGGAGGAAGCCGATCCAATGTTCATGGCGGAGGTCACGGCGCAGAAGGCCCCTGATGGGTATGAGACGATGGACGTCGACTTCGTGCCGGCGTTCGAGTCCCCTATGGTGCAGGTGGACCAGCGGTTCAACCTGGCGAAATTAAAGGAGGTCCGGGAGGCGGAGGCTCAACTCGACACAGAGCGCACGCATGCCACTGACATCGAGGCTCTCCTGTAGGCGAAACTGGATGTCCTGGATGTGAACCGGGCGGCAGAGGCTCAACTTGAGGCAGAGCGCGCGGATGCCACTACCATCGAGGCCCTCCTACAGGCGGAACCGGACGTCCTGGACTTGCACCGGGCGGCAGAGGCTCAACTCAACGCAGAGCGCACGGATGCCGCTATCATCGAGGCCCTCCTGTAGGCGGAACCGGACGTCCTGAACTTGAACCAGGCGGCGGAGGCTCAACTCAACACGGAGCGCACGGATGCCGCTGCCATCGAGGCCCTCCTACAGGCGGAATCGGACGTCCTCGACTTGAACCGGGCGGTGCTTTCGTCCATGCAGAGCACACGCATGCTCCGCCTGAACAAGTAGCTGGAGGCCGAGGACAACCACAGTCTGGAGACACACGTCAGAAGTTATGGGTGGTTCGCGCCGACAACCAAAGACGACGTGGCTGTCTCGTTCCGCGAGCAATGATAGTTTTTCTTTATGTTGTTGTTTTTATGGATCTTTTGTTGTGTAAAAACATATATTGTTATGCAAGTCGCCTGACTTTCATCATTTGGGTCAGTCTACCATTTCAGGCGGTTGGATGAATATCCTACATCTCCTAACCCTTCTTCCTCACCTCTTCTTCTTCCCCAACAGACCACCGCACGGGCCGTACGGATCCTCCCCAACATGCGGTTGGATAAACATACTGTATGAACGGAAATTATGTGTCAGTGGTAGGATGGCATAGTTTGGTTTGTTCACATGCGATAGCACGTGTTAGTGAGGGTGCGTTCCCTTGGTTGGGTTTGCGGCATGCAGGACCGACTGTGTGAGGGTGCGGTGCGACCGCGGCGTGCAGGAGTGACCGTTTGAGGGTGCGGTGCGACCGCGACAACTGTGCGCAAGTGTAGCTCCTTTTCTTTTTGAAAACTTTAGGCAAGCTTGGAAAAAATGTGTGGCAAAGTATGGCAATGCAAGGCCTAGACCCAAACAGGATAAGTACGTATGTACTAGGAGTACTAGTGTTAAAAAAGAAAGGCGGGGTTTTCCTTCACGGGATTAATCGATACAAATCCTCGTTTGACATGTCAACTAATGCGTATTTTTTCTCCAAAGCCCAAACAGCTAACCATCTCACTCTTCATCGCTTGATTAATGCAGCGCCATGCAAACCAACCTTCTCACTTCCGCATGCATGCAGGGTATATTAATGTTCTTGGTTGCTAGTATGAGGCAAACACCATTAATTTTGCCTCGATTAGTGTTAGTGGCCTTTTGCAAATTGTAATTTTGATATATTGGCCTTGTGTACAAAAAATGGAGGTAGTAACTATATTTGACTTCCTTCCCCGTTCCGGTGACGTCGACGATATCATGAACGTTGTGGTTTGGCAAAGTGCGTTTGTCGGGGAAGCTGATCCACGAACACCTATGGGACCGGCGGACCGAGCCCCTTTCGGTTCGGCGGGGGGCGGAGATCGCACGAAGAGCAGATCGAGGCGAAGCACACGAGCGGTTTACCCAGCTTTGGAGCTCTCCGGAGAGATAACACTCCTACTGCTGCATGTCTGAGTGTATTGAGTTCTTGCTCAAGAGCGCTGAGTGCTACAGTACACTCCAGCTACTAACGAGACCGAGTGTGAGTGTTTTCTACCCTCGAACCCCCCTCTACGTTGCGCATGGGCCTCCTTTTATATGCTAAAGGGGTCCCCGACAGGTGGCAACGTAGACAAGGGTAAAAATGGAAAAAGGAATTGCGGTTGGTACAACTACCTGTACAGTGTATCCTACCTAACCCTGACGGCAGGGGACAAAGGCATTAAATGCCCGTCTACGTCGCCCAAATAGTGCAAAAAGGGACCGTCAGGGACGCCACCGCTCGCCACGATGGCAATCTTGTCAGCGTCGCTTGCCACCGCGCACCGCTGGCTGCACAGCCTCTTGCCACGCGCGCCTGGAAAGGCCCCAGGGCGACACGTTGGTGGATGTGCTGGAGCGCGGGTACAGGGTGGTAGCTTGCCGCGGCAAGCGCCTTGCCGCGGGTGTTGCCTTGTCGCGTCCGGAAGCTTGTCGCTCACCGGGCATCGCCGGGACGCGTGGCGCGTCGCGGCAAGTTCCTCGAGATGCCTTGGTTGGCCTTCCCGGCAAGCTGCTCTTGCCGGGGCCTTGACTCCTTGGCTTGAATATTTTGTTCTTGAATGGCTCCAAAGGAACCACGGAGGACCTTGGCGGTCACCTGGCAAGCCTTGCCGCGAGGTGCTGCAACTGCCCGTGCACAAGTTCGAAATACTAGGTTACCCCTACTCTAGTACACCGACAGGTGGCGCCGACCGTGGGGATTGGCTTCAGTTCCCCGCTGAGACACGAAGAACCCGAGAAGCTTGCCGGAGGGGACTCCAAACACACACTTCTCGGGGTTGAGCTTGAGGTTGATCTTGTGCAGATTTGCAAAGGTCTCATCTAAATCTTGAATCAGAGTCGCCTTGTCCTTGCTCTTGACCACCATGTCATCCATGTAGGCTTCCACATTTCTGTGTATTTGCGGCTCAAAAGCGTCATGGACTACCCTTGCAAATGTTGAACCAGCATTCTTTAAACCGAAAGGCATCCGTACGAAACAGTATGTGCCACATGGGGTGATGAATGTGGTCTTCTCCTCATCCTTTTCTGCCATGAAGATCTGATGGTATCCTGAGTATGCATCAAGAAATGAAAGTAAGTCACATCGGGCCGTGGAGTCAACAATCTGGTCGATGCGCGACAAGGGAAATGGGTCTTTGGGACAAGCTTTATTGACATCTGTAAAGTCGATACAAAGCCTCCATTTCCCGTTCGCCTTGCACACGACTACAGGGTTGGCCAACCACGTAGGATGGAGCACTCCTCTGACAAGGCGTGCTGCTTCTAATTTCTTGATTTCTTCTGCGACGAATTCTTGGTGCTCCACTGCCTGCTTCCTGACTTTCTGCTTGACGGGCCGCGCATGAGGACAGACGGCAAGATGGTGCTCGATTACTTTCCTGGGAACACCGGGGTTGTCAGACGGTTGCCACACAAATACGTCGACGTTCGCCCGCAGGAAAGCAACAAGCGCACTTTCCTATTTAGGGTCGAGAGTGGCACTGATGGTGAAGGTACCACCAGTGCCATCCTCCTTGGCGGACACCTTCTTGGTCTCTGGTGGAGCTGCCATTGTCTTCTTACACTTGCCGGTGGAGCTCGATGGTGCGTCCTCGACGGTAGCACAGCACTCCGAAGAGGTGCGCTTGCCGGAGTGGGCATCAGAGCTCTTGCCGGACTTGGTCTTCTTCTTCGCCCCGGGAGCTTCAACGGCAAGTGACTTGCGATCTGTCGCGGCTGCTGCTTCCCGGTAGATTTTGTCGGCACAGATAAGAGCATCCTTCTTGTCGCCAGGGACAGAGATGACACTTATCGGGCCTGGCATCTTCAGCACGTTGTACGCATAGTGAGAGGCTGCCATGAATTTGGCGAGTGCTAGACGGCCGAGTATCCCATTGTAAGGCAATGGAAAGTCACCAACGTAAAAAGTGACCCTCTCAGTCCTGAAGTTCAACTCGCTGCCAAATGTCACTGGCAACGTGATTTTTCCCTTCGGCTTGCTCCTTCCCGGATTGATTCCTTCGAATGTGCCGGTCTCTTCGAGCTCGCCATCAGGGATCTGGAGTTTCTGGAGTACCGTGGAGGAGATCAGGTTCAAACCGGCCCCGCCGTCAACTAGCATCTTAGTGACCTTGAGGTTGCGGATAGTTGGTGAAACCAACATTGGCAAGCACCCGACCGCTGTTATGCGATCAGGGTGGTCCTCAATATCAAAGATGGTAGGCGTGCTGGACCATTTCAGAGGCCTGCGTGACTCGACGGGTGGTTCTGCCGCATTGACTTCCCGCACCCACTGCTTGAGCTGGCGGTGTGAAGTATGCAGAGAAGCACCGCCGTCAACGCACAGGATCTCTGTGGATTTCTAGAACTCCTGCTCATCGGTCTCGTCATCATCCATATCTTCATCGTCGTCGTCATCTTCATCCTTGTCGCGGCCCCGAGGAGGTCTGTCTCCTTGCCGCTGCTTGGCCTTGCCGCGGCATCCTCCTCGGCCGGGGCGTTTCTTGTCGGCTCCTCTAGCACCTTCCTGGGCCTTCTCCTTGTCGCATCGCTCGTATTCAGCCTTTTGCTGCTCGACAAGCTGCTCGACCTTCTTGCAGCTCTGGAGGTCATGGCCCTTGGTGCGGTGGATCTTGCAGTACTACTTGTTGGTGCCGTCCTGCTTGTCGGCGACCGCCAACTCTTGGTAGTTGGTGCCCGCGGCAATCTCCTTGCCGGAGCTACCAGCTTTGGCTTTCTTGGCGCCACCTCCGTTGCCGGACTGCTCAACGACTAGCACATCTTTGCCTTTCTTCTTCCTGTTGTTCCGCCGCTGGTTTTTCTTTACTGGGGTAGCCTCACTATCAGATCCTCCTGCTTCTGAATTCTCTCCGGGGAGTTTCCTCCCTTCCTCAGCACGTGCACACTTGTCGGCCAGGGCATATAGCTCACTGACGTCTCTGATCTTGCACATCGCCATCTCCTCCCGCATCCTGCGGTTTCGCATGTTCTGATGGAACGCGCTGATTACCGCGGCAGGGTGGACATCTGGGATGTTGTGCTGTACGTGGCTGAATCTCTGAATGTACTTGCGCAGGGGCTCTCCTTCCTTCTGGGCGAGCAGATGAAGGTCGCTCTCTTGGCCATGAGGCTTGTGGCCGCCTGTAAAGGCGCCGACAAACTGATGGCATAGGTCTGCCCAGGAGGATATGGAGTTGTCCGGCAAGTGCATGAGCCAGGATCTGACATTGGGCTTGAGCACCAGCGAGAAGTAGTTGGCCAGGATCTTGTCATCCCGCCCCCCGGCAGCTTGCACCGCGATGGTGTAGATGCTGAGGAACTCTGACGGATGTGACTTGTCGTCGTACTTCTCTGGTACGTCTGGCTTGAAATTATTCGTGCTGGGCCACTGGACTTGCCGCAGCTCACGAGTGAACGCAGGGCAACCTACCGCGTACGGCAAGTCGCCTGGTTCCCCTGGTGCATGCATGTCGACAGGAGGCCCAGCGCGCTGGTCCGATTGACGCCACGCTTCTCTTCGGCGCTCGATGCGAGTTCGAGTGTCTTCTTGCTGTCGTTCGTGAAGAACTTGGCGCTGATCGCGACGAGCTCGTGGATCTGATGATGCGGTGGAGTCGCTGTCGAGGTGGATCCGGCGAGTCGGCGATCTTGGCCTTCGGGGTGGAGAGTGCATGGTGGTTGCACCCCCACCGGTTTCGTCGCCATCGGCTCCTGCCTGGCAGCCCTGCCGCGGCAGTGATGTACTCGGCTGCCATGGAGTGTCGCCGTTGGCGAAGCCGATGAGACTCTGAATGGTGGCCCTCCATTCATCGATCTTGTCTGCCGTTGGAGGGTAATCCAGGAGCAGTTGAGCTCGCGCCAAAGCTTCTGCTGGAGTGGTGGGCGGTAGTGGCGAACGGCGCGAGGAGCGGGATATGCTCGGACTTCTAACTATGTTAGAAGGAGTAGTATCCCGTCCAGGCGAACGTGTCTCGCTCGTGCCAACATGTTGGCGTGCATGCTGGTCTTGAGCACCCCGAGATCCACCAGCTCGATCTTGGTCCAACGAACGTATGGCACGGCGAATACCATGACGCTGTCGGTCCTGCGCCTCCTGAGATGGGCGCGGTGCATGTATGGACGCCGAGGTCTGCGCAGCCTTGTCCTTGGACCTGGCAGCACTGTGGGCTCCCTCGTCGACGCCCGCTCTTCCGCCGGCATCTACCCCACCACCCGTTTGCTCCGGTGGTGATGGGATCGACGTGGACGGAACAGCTGCCGCCGAAGCCTTCTTCTTCGGTGGCATGTCGATGAAGAAGATGAAGATCTAGCTCGTGTGAACGTGGATCAGGTTCACACAACCTCGACGACCCTACCTGGCGCGCCAAAGATGTCGGGGAAGCTGATACACGAACACCTATGGGACCGGCGGACCGAGCCCCTTTCGGTTCAGCGGGGGGCGGAGATCGCATGAAGAGCAGATCGAGGCGAAGCACACAAGCGGTTTACCCAGCTTCGGAGCTCTCCGGAGAGATAACACTCCTACTGCTGCATGTCTGAGTGTATTGAGTTCTTGCTCGGGAGCGCTGAGTGCTATAGTACACTCAAGCTGCTAACGAGACCGAGCGTGAGTGTTTTCTGCCCTCGAACCCCCCCTCTACATTGCGCATGGGCCTCCTTTTATATGCTAAAGGGGTCCTCGACAGGTGGCAACGTAGACAAGGGTAAAAATGGAAAAAGGAATTGCGGTTGGTACAACTACCTGTATAGTGTATCCTACCTAACCCTGACGGCAGGGGACAAAGGCATTAAATGCACGTCTACGTCGCCCAAATAGTGCAAAAAGGGACCGTCAGGGACGCCACCACTCGCCACGATGGCAATCTTGTCAGCGTCGCTTGCCACCGCGCATCGCTGGCTGCACAGCCTCTTGCCACGTGCGCCTGGAAAGGCCCCAGGGCGACACGTTGGTGGATGTGCTGGAGCGCGGGTACAGGGTGGTAGCTTGCCGCGGCAAGCGCCTTGCCGCGGTTGTTGCCTTGTCGCGTCCGGAAGCTTGTCGCTCACCGGGCCTCGTCGGGACGCGTGGCGCGTCGCGGCAAGTTCCTCGAGATGCCTTGGTTGGCCTTCCCGGCAAGCTCCTCTTCCCGGGGCCTTGTCTCCTTGGCTTGAATATTTTGTTCTTGAATGGCTCCAAAGGAACCACGGAGGACCTTGGCGGTCGCCGGGCAAGCCTTGCCGCGGGGTGCTGCAACTGCCCGTGCACAAGTTCGGGATACTAGGGTACCCCTACTCTAGTACACCGACAGCGTTCGACGGAGAACACCATTGAGGGAGAACATGGTAAGTCATTCGCAAGTGCCGCCTGCAAGTCGAGACAACCACCTTATATGCATCCAGGAAGTCCATTGAAGCAAAGGATGCGTAAATGTACTAGTACTACTAGTATACAATAGCGTCGTCCGTCCAGCTTAGTCCGGTGAGGTGGTTTCTCGAAGAAGACGATGGAGAAGCGGAGTCAACGAAGAGTGAAATGATGGTTGCTTCGTTCGTGCTTTGTGATTTGACGCCTCACTGCTTTGTGATTTGTGATAGAAGGGACAGGGGAGTAGTACATGCGTCCAAGCATGGGAGAAAGAGGAGAGACGTTGCATTTTTCTATTCCTTCAATCAATCAATGAGGGAGCTTCGGTTCCATCTGTTTGGCTTTGGCAGCACCGTCCACAATGGTTCCCACGATGCCAAAAGCTATTTTCACATTTGGCTACATATTGTGGATGCCCTTAACCGTACCACTTGGTTTTGCTCCTGTGTGCTATCTATACAAATCTCAATTATATTGATCTAAAAAATTATGGAATCAAGATTAGTAAAAAGGAGGTGATTTTGCCACGCGGATGGCGGGGGAGGTTTCTTATTTTTAAAAGATGTTGTCCTGGCGGTTTGCTAACATGCGGTACCACGTGTCAGTGCTTTACCAAGCCGATCCGCGTCCCACATGAGGCAAAAGAACGGCAGAAGCAACACGTGGTTAACTTGAAGAAGATGAGGGAGAAGCGGATTCAGCAACAAGTGGAATGATGGTTGCTTCATCCCTCCAACTTCATTTTTCAGCATTTTTACTTCGTCCCTCCAACTTAAGTGCGGGAAAGGTGCAGCTTTGTGATTTGATGCCTCATTACTCATTACTACGCCGGCACCATGACTGGGGTGCTTCACCCCGGTTGCTCTGCACTGTATTTCGGTATGGCACGTGGACCCGGTACCTTGATGTCCCACATGTCGGCTAAAGGGACTAGAAGATTTATGAAAGCAAGCGCTCCACTCTTACGACAGAGGAGTACACGACACGGCGGCCCAGTGAACTGTCACTTGTATTGTATAGTACTATAGTTTTGCTATTTCGCACGATCCATTGATACAAACCCGATTAAACAGGAAAGGGCGGGATTTTTCCCGCGCGATAGATTATACTGGCCATACATTTCAAAGGCAATTTTAATGTATGCAAACTGAATAATTAATTAACAATATGATATCTAGTAAAACTAAAAACACATATGATTTATTGTGTTAGAGTGTAGTAGTAGTGTTGTATTTCATATTTGTTGGATGTTACATGCGAGAATGTGTAGAGATGTAGTTTTGGAGGGCCTACAGAGAGAAAAGCGTAATACGGTCACCGAACTTTAGAATAAGCTGATTATGGTCACTATATACGTTTTGCAGTGACTATACGGTCACTTTCTCATGGTTCAGCATTGGATTGCACTCTATTGACCAGCCAAATAGTCTGCGTGGCACCATGTTGACTAGTTAAATTGACCATGTTCCTTGTGGGTCCCACCTGTCAGTTTGCATAGGGAAAAGGTCATATAAACACAAATTTACGCAGGTGCTACAAGACTCCAACCCGTGCGCGGGAATCACCTGGTTGTGTATATGTCTGTTAGGGCCTGGTGTGTGCGCATGCACGTGTAGGTTGAGCACTTGAGCGTGAGAGTGTGTGTTGGTCATGTGGTGTACTGGTGTGTGCATGCATGCGTGCCTGTGTGCGTGTGAGTGTTGCGTGCGTGCGTGGCTGCGTGTGTATGTGTGAGTGTTGCGTGCGTGCGTGGCTGCATGTGTTCCTGTGAGTGTTGCGTGCATGCAGTTCGTGTGCATGCATGTGCGTGTGTATAATCACCACACCAGCTCTTGTGTGTTAAAACAGAAAGCTCAGCATACCAGTACAAGGCCACCTTGTCCGCTGTGCCCGCGGTCATGACTTCGAACCACCGTCCAATATTTTTTTGTCGTTTGTTTTCATTCTTACTAGCAAGATGCCCGTGTGTTGCACGTAACATCAAGATGCATTTGTATGACTAGTTTACCTTGTGAGAGAAAAGGATGAACGAGGAAAGGCCTTATTTGTAAATGTGGAGAGGTGTGTGGGTACCTTTTTGCAAAATTGCATAGTTTCCTTCCTATCCGTCAGATATAAATTGGATGGCCTATATTGCAGGATGGTAGGCACACCACCATCACCAACTCTTTTTTATAAGAGTGTAGATGTAAAGTAGATACAAGCCGACAGGTGGGCCCAATGGTTGTGAGATAATGTGATGCAACACTAGAGGTGCCACGTGGAGCGTTTAACTGGTCAACTAGTCGTGTCTTGAGCAAATACAGAGTTGTACGGTGAGCCCATGACTGTATATTAACCACAAAATGTAAATGTTGATCGTAATGAGTGGATTCTGAAGTCCAATGTACGTATTGTGCTTTCGCTTCAAATACAATGATCGTCACTGTATATATCATGAGAGAAAGATGAAACATGCGTGAATGTGTTGGGGGCTTACTTTTAGAGGACCTGGAGATAGTTTGTGTGCGTACATGAAAGGGGCGTAGAGGGGGGGGGGTATGCAATGGAGAGAGAGATGCTCTTTGTTTCTCTTTATTATGACTAACTTTATATATAGTATAAAAATTTACAAATTCATAGTGCGTAATAAATATCATGTGGGCACCATGCAATGCAAATTAGCGTTCATACTCCTCCATATAACTTTGTAATGTTGTATATATGTAGAAATTCTAAAAGAATTTTTTGGCCACACTTTATTCAAAAGGAATGTTTTATGCGAAATAAACGTGAAGAGAGGGCTTTTTAGAACAATGGGGTACGTGATGTAACATGTGTGAATGTGTAGTTGATGTATTTGGCAGGGTCTAGATAGGTATGTGTGTGTATTACGTATTCGAGAGAGGCAAGGATAGCATGGATAGAGGGGCCGACAGGGGGGGGTGTGGGAGAGATGGCACGAGAAATGAGAGTGGTCTAGAGAGAGATAGAGAGAGAGACGAATATGATGTCACGACAAGGATTCCCTTGAGTGTGTATATGCAAGGGGGAGGGGTAGAGGGACCAGGAGAATTTTTTTTGTGAGGTGTCTGTGTTGGTATGTGTGGGTGTGAGAAGGTAACAAGACGTGGGGGCAGAGGGTGTGTCACTACGTGAGGTCCGGTGGGTCAAGGTGAGGCCATTCGTTCGGTTCCATCCTGCGCCACATTGGTCGGCCGTGACGCATTTAGGGAGACCCATGGATGACTAGTCGTACACGACAAAGATAGCAGAATTGTGAAGGACTCTGTGTCCACTGACAAAGCTAGCTAGGATTTGTAATCCTAGGTTCTCGGACTAAGGTAACCCCTTATCTCTGATATTACTATTCATCCAACCTAACTTTAAGGGGCTACAGAATGCTCTGCTAGAATCATACTCATCGATTAGGAAGAGAGGTGTGAGACAATGCGTGAGAGACAAGCCTATAGATAATGTGCGTACAGGAGACAGGTAGGCAGGTCTATGTATATAGAAAGGGTCGATGGGGATTGTGCGTGTGTCTGCTTGTGAGAGGAAGAGTGCTTGTGATAAAGTGATAACCCACAAGTGTAGGGGATCGCAACAGCTTTCGAGGGTGAAGTACAACCCAAATTTATTGTTTGGACACAAGGGGAACCAAAGAATATTCTTGAGTATTAGCAGTTGAGTTGTCAATTCAACCACACCTGGATAACTTAGTATCTGCAGAAAAGTGTTTAGTAGCAAAAGTGGTATGATAATAATGGTAACAGTAGCAACAGTAAAGATAAGTGTTTTTGGTTTTTTTTGTAGTAGTTGTAACAGTAGCAACGGAAAAGTAAATAAGCGAAGAACAATATATGAAAAGCTCGTAGGCAATGGATCAGTGATGGATAATTATGCCGGATGCGATTCCTCATGCAATAGTTATAACATAGGGTGATATAGAACTAGCTCCAATTCATCAATGTAATGTAGGCATGTATTCCGTAAATGGTCATACGTGCTTATGGAAAAGAACTTGCATGACATCTTTTGTCCTACCCTCCTGTTGCAGCGGGGTCCTTACGGAAACTAAGGGATATTAAGGCCTCCTTTTAATAGAGAACCGTACCAAAGCATTAACACATGGTGAATACATGAACTCCTCAAACTACGGTCATCACCGAGAAGTATCCCGATTATTGTCACTTCGGGTTTGTCGGATCATAACACATAATAGGTGACTATAGACTTGCAAGATAGGTTCAAGAACACACATATATTCATGAAAACATAATAGGTTCAGATCTGAAATCATGGCACTTGGGCCCAAGTGACAAGCATTAAGCATAGCAAAGTCATAGCAACATCAATCTCAGAACATAGTGGATACTAGGGATCAAACCCTAACAAAACTAACTTGATTACATGGTAAATCTCATCCAACCCATCACTGTCCAGCAAGCCTACGATGGAATTACTCACGCACGGCGGTGAGCATCATGAAATTGGTGATGGAGGATGGTTGATGATGACGACGGCGGCGAATCCCCCTTTCCGGAGTCTCGAACGGACTCCAGATCAGCCCTCCCGAGAGAGATTAGGGCTTGGCGGCGGCTCCGTGATGCGATGTAACTTTCTCTCTGATTTTTTTTCTCCCCGAGACGGAATATATGGAGTTGGACTTGAGGTCGGAGGAGGTCCAGGGGGCCCATGAGATAGGAGGCCGCGCCCTAGGGGGGGGGGGCGCCCCCCTGTCTCGTGGACAGGCTGTGGGGCCCCTGGCATTAATTCTTTTGCCAAAAATTCTTATTAATTCCAAAAAGTGCCTCCGTGGATTTCCAAGACATTCCGAGAAATTTTCTTTTCTACACATAAAACAACATCATGGTAGTTCTGCTGAAAACAGCGTCAGTCCGGGTTAGTTTCATTCAAATCATGCAAGTTAGAGTCCAAAACAAGGGCAAAAGTGGTTGGAAAAGTATATACGTTGGAGACGTATCAGCTCCCCCAAGCTTAAACGTTTGCTTGTCCTCAAGCAATTCAGTTGATAAACTGAAAGTGATAAAGAAAAACTTTTACAAACTCTGTTTGCTCTTGTTGTCGTAAACATGAAAAGCCAGCATTCAAGTTTCAGCAAATATTCATATCAATAGCACCTAGGTCTCACAATTACTCATATCAATAGCATAATCAGCTAGCGAGCCATAATAATAAAACTCAGATGACAACACTTTCTCAAAATAGTCATAACATGATATAACAAAATGGTATCTCGCTAGCCCTTTCTGAGATAGCAAAACGTAAATGCAGAGCACCTTTAAAGATCAAGGACTGACTAAACATTGTAATTCATGGTAAAAGAGATCCAGTCAAGTCATACCCAATATAAACCAGTAATAATGAATGCAAATGACAGAGTGCTCTCCAGCGGGTGCTTTTAATAAGAAGGATGATGACTCAACATAAAGGTAAATAGATAGGCCCTTCGCAGAGGGAAGCAGGGATTTGTAGAGGTGCCAGAGCTTGATTTTAAAATAGAGATTGAATAACATTTTGAGCGGCATAATTTTGCTGTCAACGCAAGACCTATGAGATGGCTGTATCTTCCATACTACATGCATTATAGGCAGTTCCCAGACAGAATGGTAAAGGTTTATACTCCCCCAACCACCAACAAGCATCAATCCATGGCTTGCTCAAAAGAATGAGTGCCTCCAACATACAACAGCCCTGTGGGAGTTTTGTTTAATTATTTTGATTTGCTTTGATCTTTTTGGATCATGGGACTGGGCATCCCAGTTACCGGCCCTTTCTCGTGAATGAGGAGCGGAGTCCACTCCTCTTGAGAATAACCCACCTAGCATGGAAGATATAGGCAACCCTAGTTGTAACATGAGATGCTCGAGCATACAAAACAGAATTTCATTTGAAGGTTTGGAGTTTGGCACATACAAATTTACTTGGAACGGCAGGTAGATACCGCATATAGGTAGGTATAGTGGACTCATATGGAACAATTTTGGGGTTTAAGGAGTTTGGATGCACAAGCAGTATTCCTTCTTAGTACAGGTGAAGGCTAGCAAAAGACTGGGAAGCGACCAAGTGAGAGACCGACAACAGTCATAAGCATGCATTAAAATTAATTCACACTGAGTATAAGCATGAGTAGGATATAATCCACCATGAACATAAATATCGTGAAGGCTATGTTGATTTGATTCAACTACATGCGTGAACATGTGCCAAGTCGAGTCACTCAATTCATTCAAAGTAGGATACCATCCCATCATATCACATATTAATCATTCTAATAGCATGTTGGCACGCAAGGTAAACCATTATAACTCATAGCTAATGAAGCATGGCACAAGTAACTATAATCTCTAAATGTCATTGCAAATATGTTTACTTCATAATAGCTGACTCAGGAACGATGAACTCATCATATTTACAAAAAACAAGAGAGGTCGAGTTCATACCAGCTTTTCTCATCCCAATAAGTCCATCATATATCGTCATTATTGCCTTTCAATTGCACGACCGAACGATGTGTATATTAATAAGAGTGCACGTGCATTGGACTAAGCTGGAATCTGCAAGCATTCAACTCAAGAGAGAAGACAAGTAATATGGGCTCTAAATTAAATAAATAATCATGCATATAAGAGCCACTAAGCATTTTCAATATGGTCTTCTCGACCCCCAAAGGAAAGAAAAGAAAATAAAACTATTTACACGGGAAAGCTCCCAACAAGTAAAAGAAGAACGAGAAATCTTTTTGGGTTTTCATTTTAATTCCTACTACATGCAAGGAAATTAAACTAACAATTTTTTTTTGTTTTTCTCAAGGGTTATCAAACACACAAGAAGAAAACTAGAAAAAGAAATTTAAACTAGCATGGATAATACAATGAAAGAGTATGAGCACCGACGACTAGTGTGTGAACATGAATGTAAAGTCGGTGAGAAATATGTACTCCCCCAAGCTTAGGCTTTTTGCCTAAGTTGGTTTAATACCAAGGACTGCCGCTACTCTCCTTGGTGTACTGGGAGGTGTAATCAGGATACACTGGCTGGTCATCTCCGGATCCCACTGGACAGATGATGCATGATAAGGGTCCAGCTCAGGTTCCGGTTCAGGTTCAGGTTCTGGAGTAAAAGCTTGAGCTCGATGATAGTTCACCGCTTCCGGTGTGACGAGAAATTTTTCTGCAAGCAAATCAAACAACAGAGGCGCAGGCAAAATAATAATCTCAAAGTGTTTCTTATTGAATCTAAGTTTATACAAGAGCATCATATCTTCGTTGTCAACAATAAACTTGTGTGCTACCATGCTCTTGTAATCTAAAATGTGAGGAGGCAATATTGTCTCCTTTTCCTCATGGTGCCTAATGGGTATCTGAAAATGTCTAGCAAGACGTGCATCATAGATACCTCCAAATATGGGGCTTTTTGTACGATTCAGGGCTAGCCATTTAGCAACGACGGCACCCATATTAAAAGTATTGTCTCCCAACAAAGCATGTTCAAGAATAATAATATCTGGAACGCTCAAATTTCCACTATTTCCACGACCAATCAAGCATCTACTAGCAAATATGGCAAAGTAGCGTAAAATAGGAAAGTGTATGCTAGAGACCTTCGCCTCGGAGCCCCTTTTTGGCTCCTCTAAAACAATAGTATTAACAAAGCCACCCACATCTTCACGATGGGGTTCATCTAATTCTCCCTCACAAGGCATCCTACATACTGCGCAAAAATGATGTAAAGACATTTCTTTGAATTCATCATATAAATGAAATGATACTACAGGCGGTGATTTCTTAGGAAAATAATAAAAGTTTTGTACAAAAGTATTGGTAAGTAAGAGATACTGATCAATTCAGTCATTGATGAAACCGGTGAGGCCTGTAGTCTCGATTAAAGCATAAAAGTCTTCATGAATTCCAGCCTCTTTTAAGAAATCCTCGCATGGCCATTCACACGATCGTACTTCCGTTAAGCGAGGAAGATTATACTTGGTTTTTTCCTTGTCTTTGGCTTGTTTTTCCTGGGAGCTTTGGCTAGAAGAGCCCCTCAAAATTTTCCTCAACATTTTTTGAAAATTCCTGAAATTTTAGTAACTTCAAAATAAAAGTGGATAAAACTAAACAGGATTGATAGCAACTACTCCTACAAGTGCTAGAGCCCATATCATGCATTGGAATTGCTTGGGACCTGAAAAATTTAACATGCAAGCTCAAGAACATGGTCACCTAAGTAGCAAAAATTTGCAATGAATATAGCACTAGAACAAAAACTAATTGGACCAATGGAGGAGTCACATACCAAGCAACAATCTCCCAAAGCAGTTTTGTGAATGGAGCTTTGAGCTAAGAGATCGAAAATCGCAGCAAAACGAGCTAGAACTCGTGCTTGAGCTGGTTGGGGATTTTTCTGGGTAGAAGATGAAGTGTGTGGGAACTGTCATAAGTGGAGTGGAGCCACCAGGGGCCCACGAGACAGGGGGGCGCGCCCTACAGGGGGGGGCGCCCTCCTCTCTCGTGGCCTGGTGCTTGCCCCTCCTGTAGTGTTTTCAGTGCCTAAAATCCTCAAATATTCCAGAAAAAATCATACTAAATTTGCAGGGCATTTGGAGCACTTTTATTTTCGGACTATTTTTTAATGCACGGATAATTCAGAAAACAGACGGATAATACTATTTTTGCTTTATTTATTCTAAAAAACAGAAAGTAAAAAGAGGGTACAGAAGGTTGTGCCTTCTAGTTTCATCCATCTCGTGATCATCAAAATGAACCCGCTAACAAGGTTGATCAAGTCTTGTTAACAAACTCATTCCGAATAACACGGAATCGGAGAAATTTCGAATAACACTAAGTTACCTCAACGGGGATATGAAAATCCCCAACAATAACAATATCATACTTTTTCTTGACAGTAGGGAGAGGAAATTCAAAACCTCCAAAAATGATAGTTAGAACTTTTTCGATAGAATTGATGCTATGAACTTGAGATTGTTTCCTCGGAAAGTGTACCGTATGCTCATTACCATGAACATGAAAAGTGACATTGCCTTTGTTGCAATCAATAACAGCCCCTGGAGTATTAAGAAAAGGTCTACCAAGGATAATAGACACACTATCGTCCTCGGGAATATCAAGAATAACAAAGTCCGTTAAGATAGTGACATTTGCAACCACAACAGGCACATCCTCACAAATGCCGACAGGTATAGCAGTTGGTTTATCAGCCATTTGCAAAGATATTTCAGTAGGTGTTAACTTATTCAATTCAAGTCTACGATATAAAGAGAGAGGCATAACACTAACACCGGCTCCAAGATCACATAAAGCAGTTCTGACATAATTTATTTTAATGGAGCATGGTATAGTTGGAATACCCGGATCTCCAAGTTTCTTTGGTATTCCACCCTTAAAAGTGTAATTAGCAAGCATGGTGGAAATTTCAGCTTCCGGTGTCTTTCTTTTATTTGTAATGATATCCTTTATATACTTACAATAAGGATTTACTTTAAGCATATCAGTTAAGCGCATACGTAAGAAAATAGGTCTAATCATTTCAGCAAAGCGCTCAAAATCCTCATCATCCTTTGACTTGGATGGTTTAGGAGGAAAGGGCATGGGTTTCTGAACCCATGGTTCTCTTTCTTTACCGTGCTTCCTAGCAACAAAATCTCTCTTATCATAACGTTGATTCTTTGATTGTGGGTTATCAAGATCAACAGCAGGTTCAATCTCTACATCATTGTTTTTGCTAGGTTGAGCATCAACATGAACATCATTATTAGCATTATCATCAGGTTCATGTTCATCTCCGGATTGTGTTTCAGCATCAGAGATAGAAGTATTATTAGGGTTCTCAGGTGTTTCTACATTAGGTTCACTAGAAGTTTGCAAAGTCCTATCATTCTTCTTTTTCTTCTTCTTAGAAGAACTAGGAACATCTAGATTATTATTCTGAGAATCTTGTTCAATTCTTTTAGGGTGGCCTTCATGATACAAGGGTTCCTGAGTCATTCTACCAGTTCTAGTAGCCACTCTAAAGGCAAAGTCATTTTTATTATTCAATTCATCAAGCAAATCATTTTGAGCTTTGAGTACTTGCTCATCTTGAGTAGCAACCATAGAAGCATATTTGCTAACGCGGTGAAGTTCATCTTTAACTCTATCCAGATTATCACCTACGCGTCCTATCTCAAAAGCGTTATTCTTTAACTCTCTACATACATAAGCATTAAAACTTTCTTGTCTAGCCATAAAGTCATGAAATTCATCTAAGCATGGGCTATGAAATTTAGTAGAGGGTATTTCAACTTTATCATATCTATAGAGAGAATTTACCTTTACTACCTGTCTCGGGTTATCAAGACAATGTGGTTCTTCAGGTAGTAAATTAAGACCATGTATTTCTTTAATAGGTGGTAAATTCTTAACATCTTCAGCTTTAATACCTTTTTCTTTCATTGATTTCTTTGCCTCTTGCATATCTTCAGGACTGAGAAATAAAACACCTCTCTTCTTAGGAGTGGGTTTAGGAATAGGCTCAGGAGTTGGCTCAATTGGTTCAAGAATTACTTCAGGAACTGGCTCTGGAAGAGTCCAATTATTTTCATTAGTCAACATATTATTCAATAATATTTCAGCTTCGTCGACTATTATTTCCCTGAAAACACAACCAGCACAACTATCCAAGTGGTCCTTGGAAGCATCGGTTAGTCCATTATAAAAGATATCAAGTATTTCATTTTTCTTAAGAGGATGATCAGGCAAAGCATTAAGTAACCGGAGAAGCCTCCCCCAAGCTTATGGGAGACTCTCTTATTTGATTTGCGCAAAATTATATATTTCCTGCAAGGCAGCTTGTTTCTTATGAGCAGGGAAATATTTAGCAGAGAAGTAATAAATCATATCCCGGGGACTACGCACACAACCAGGAGCAAGAGAATTATACAAAGTCTTAGCATCACCCTTTAATGAGAACGGAAATATCTTAAGGATGTATAAATAGCGAGACTTCTCATCATGAGTAAACAGGGTGGCTATATCATTCAACTTGGTATGATGTGCCACAACAGTTTCAGATTCAAGGCCATAAACAGGATCAGATTCAACTAAAGTAATAATATCAGGATCAACAGAGACTTCATAATCCTTATCAGTAACACAGATAGGTGAAGTAGCAAAAGCAGGATCGGGTTTCATTCTAGCATTAAGAGACTGCTGCTTCCATTTAGCTAATAATTTCTTAAGATCATTTCTATCATTGCAAGCAAGAATTTCCATAGCAGCTGCTTCATTCGTAACATAACCCTTAGGAACAACAGGTAATACATAATCATTGGGGGAACGTTCATCATCACTATCATCAATAATAGGTTCTTCAATATTTTCATTCCCCCTAACTCTAGCAAGTTGTTCATCTAGAAATTCACCTAATGGCAAAGTAGTATCACGCACAGAAGTAGTTTCATCATGCATAGCAGAAGTGGCATCATCAATAACATGCGACATGTCAGAATTCATAGCAGTAGCAGGTTTAGGTGTCGCAAGCCTACTAATAACGGAAGGAGAATCTAGTGCAGAGCTAGATGGCATTTCCTTACCTCCCCTCGTAGTTGAGGACAAAATCTTGGTCTTAGTGTCTTTCAAGTTGTTCATAGTGATCAACAGATATTAATCCCAAGTGACTCAGAGAATAGAGCTATGCTCCCCAACAATGGCGCTAGAAATTAGTCTTGATAACTCACAAGTGTAGGGGATCGCAACAGCTTTCGAGGGTGAAGTACAACCCAAATTTATTGATTCGACACAAGGGGAGCCAAAGAATATTCTTGAGTATTAGCAGTTGAGTTGTCAATTCAACCACACCTGGATAACTTAATATCTGCAGCAAAGTGTTTAGTAGCAAAAGTGGTATGATAATAATGGTAACAGTAGGGACAGTAAATATAAGTGTTTTTGGGTTTTTTGTAGTAGTTGTAACAGTAGCAACAGAAAAGTAAATAAGCGAAGAATAATATACGAAAAGCTCGTAGGCAATGGATCAGTGATGGATAATTATGCCGGATGCGATTCCTCATGCAATAGTTATAACATAGGGTATAGAACTAGCTCCAATTCATCAATGTAATTTAGGCATGTATTCCGTAAATGGTCATACGTGCTTATGGAAAAGAACTTGCATGACATCTTTTGTCCTACCCTCCTGTTGCAGCGGGGTCCTTACGGAAACTAAGGGATATTAAGGCCTTCTTTTAATAGAGAACCAGACCAAAGCATTAACACATGGTGAAACATGAACTCCTCAAACTACGGTCATCACCGAGAAGTATCCCGATTATTGTCACTTCGGGGTTGCTCGATCATAACACATAATAGGTGACTATAGACTTGCAAGATAGGATCAAGAACACACACATATTCATGAAAAGATAATAGGTTCAGATCTGAAATCATGGCACTCGGGCCCTAGTGACAAGCATTAAGCATAGCAAAGTCATAGCAACATCAATCTCAGAACATAGTGGATACTAGGGATCAAACCCTAACAAAACTAACTTGATTACATGGTAAATCTCATCCAACCCATCACCGTCCAGCAAGCCTACGATGGAATTACTCACGCATGGCGGTGATCATCATGAAATTGGTGATGGAGGATGGTTGATGATGAGGACGGCGACGAATCCCCCTCTCTGGAGCCCCGAACGGACTCCAGATCAGCCCTCCCGAGAGAGATTAGGGCTTGGCGGCGGCTCCGTGTTGCAAAACTCGATGAAACTTTTTCTCTGATTTTTTTTCTCCCCGGGATGGAATATATGGAGTTGGAGTTGAGGTCAGAGGAGGTCCAGGGGGGCCACGAGATAGGAGGCCGCGCCCTAGGGGGGGCCCTGTCTCGTGGACAGGCTGTGGGCCCCCTGGCATTAATTCATTCGCCAAAAATTCTTATTAATTCCAAAAAGTGCCTCCGTGGATTTCCAGGACATTCTGAGAACTTTTCTTTTCTACACATAAAATAGCGTCATGGTAGTTCTGCTGAAAACAGCGCCAGTCCGGGTTAGTTTCATTCAAATCATGCAAGTTAGAGTCCAAAACAAGGGCAAAAGTGTTTGGAAAAGTAGATACGTTGGAGACATATCATAAAGGTTAGTGAAAACAGTCGTAAATGGTTATATCGAGAGCATGTCTGCGAGAAAGACACCTCGGGAGAGAGTGTGTGAGCATGTGTGAGAGACCACCAGTGGAGAGTGAAACTACACGTAAAAGACAGATGTACACATTGATTGAAGATATAAATTGTATGCAAATATTAGGATGGGATCATGATATTTGCAATTCGCATAAGGAACAGTCATTGATCCATCAGACATCTAGATTCTATCGAATTCGAGCATGTCTATGTTATTATTCGACATAATTCATCCACATAGTTAGTATTTTGAACTCCAGACAATGCATGGCTTTAGCAATCGGATATAAACGTGACTATAGTTCATGTTGTGTGTGTAAAGCACATTCTACATACGAAAGTTACACAATGAACATTATAAATAGCTACCTATGAACTAGCATACATTTGAATTCGACTTAAGGTGGTTTAAAAAAAATCAAATTCAACATGAAGTCCATTCAATTATTTGAATTCGATATCATGCCATTTGTAAATCATACCTAAATTATGGGGGCACCAATCTTTGCTCTGATTTTGTACATAATAGCATATGTAGTTGTGTACAAAATAGATTCAAATTTAGCTCCTCCATTCCAAAATAATCATAGTTATATGATTTTCAAGTGTCAAAGTTTCAAAAAGAAGCGGATAATTTAATGTGGTTTTCAAACATACAAGGTCAAATTTAACGTTGTCTATTTAGGTCAATCCTCAAACTTCAACAGTACTCTAAATGTGAATGCTTGCATTTCAAAATTTCGAACGAAGCGCCAAAAGAGCCTCTACTCGCCCGAAACCGCGTGAGACCAATGTTTGGTAGTGCAAGGAAATTACTTTTCTAATAACTTCGACCTGCGAAACCTACCGGCCCAACGTCCAAAGGTCTAAACTGGGGTAGGTTTGTAGCTTCATCTAGACGCCATGCAACCGCCTCCAAAAAACATTCATACACAATGGCCGCCTAAGCACACATGCGCATGGCCGAAATCGCTCCCGCCCACTCTGGGACACCTGGGATTACCATCCTACCCCTGACCCGCAGTAGCTCCAAAATTTAAGAGAGGGGCAAAGTTTGTACTTTCCACAAATTCCAAACAAGCGTGTCCCATCTGTTCAAAAAAGCCAAAAACAAGCGCGTCCTAGACCAAAACATGGTTCTCCCTTAGTTCCCCCCTCCCCCCACAGCCACCCGTGTGATTCCCCATTCGTACTCCGTGGGCGCAAAAACTACCTCTCCACCAGCCACGATACCCCGACGCCCTCTGTCCACCACCCCATCCCACCCATCAACCGCCGCCCTCCTCCATCACGCCGGAGCCGATACCCTAACATCGTCGTCCACTGCAACCTCAACCGCAACGCCCTCCACGGCTAGTAGTTGAAGCCGAGGCCAAGCCATCCGTACCCAAGCCAGTTCAACCACGCCGTCCTGCGCCTCACCGCTGCCGCTCCAACTTCGCCACCGTCCACCGCACCGGAGCTGTTCCTACTATGCCGTCCTTCGCCACCTCGGATCTGCTTCCCCTCCGCCGATATACGGCCACGGCAACACAGTCAACAATTTGGCCATGGGTTTGTCCAAGGATCCACCGTCCTGCAAAACATCGGTTCCCCCAGGAGAAAAAAGAAGACCGCCGCGACATATGGAGGAGACCACACTGGCAACCAGAAATGGTACTCCTCTTCCCTTATTCGTGCAAATCTTACGTGTCTGCTTGCACGGTATTCATCCCACAGAAGACACTAGTTGACCGCTTCTTCTTGATACTAGATGTTCCTATTAACTTGTAACGCCCCGGATCCGATGCGCCAGGTGTCTGCCAGTTATTCGCCGTCGTTGCCATGTCTTTCGTTGTTGGTCTTCCAACAACTTTGTTCAATCCTTCTATGCAAGGATGCTTTCCAAGTGCATTTGTGGCATAAATTGTCATTTTCTCCTCCATTCTGTTATTCCAACAATCTAACTTCTATTCTTTCATCCCGAAGGCATTGTGATGTTGCTCTTTTCACTCATCATCTCGATTGTGAGGATCATGTTCTTTTCTTGCTTATCCATTTAACCGGCGTGTTGTGTTTTCATTCGAGTTCTCTCATGTTATCAAGTTTTGCCCCTTCCTCAACCGGAGAGCTGTCTGAAATCCTTCTTACCCCTTGTGCCACTCCTTCAATTCGTTCCGGAGGTAGTGTGTTCTTGATCTCATCAAGTATCCTCTCATCTTGTAAGTTCATGTTCAATTCCTTCCATTTACAATCGGAGTGCTGCCAAATTATATCATTCTTATTCATTCTTATCTCGTTTCAACCAGAGTGGTTTCAATTCCTTCTTGTCCATTGTACTCGTCATTCATAGCTTTGCAACCTCCAAGGTTCACATGGTGTTCCTTGTTTCTATTTTCTACCGCAGTGCTCTCAATTGTGTTCAACTCCGTTGTGTTCTTTCTTTCAACTTTTCAACCTCTCAAGGTTCGTGGTTTCACTCATTCGTCAAAGAAGCAACTTAGATTTACCTCTTCTCTTCCTCTTCCGTTCCCTCCGGTGCCATCCTAGATCTCGGGACGAGATCCTCTCGTAGTGGTGGAGTGTTGTAACGCCCCGGATCCGATGCGCCAGGTGTCTGCCAGTTATTCGCCATCGTTGCCATGTCATTTCCTTGCGTGTTGCATTTTATCATGTCATCATGTGCATTTCATTTTGCATACATGTTCGTCTCATGCATCCGAGCCTTTTCCCCGTTGTCCGTTTCGCGATCCGGCACTCCTATGCCCTCCGGCGTCCCCCTCTTCTCTCTTTTCGTGAGTGGGTGTTAAACGTTCTCGGAATGGACCGAGGCTTGCCAAGTGGCCTTGGTATACCACCGGTAGACCGCCTGTCAAGTTTCGTGCCATTTGGAGGTCGTTTGGTACTCCAACGGTTAACCGGGTAACCGTAAAGCCCCTCTCTCTTTGCAGCCCAACACCCCTTCCAAAGTGGACCAAAACCCAGCAAACTCCCCTCCATGCTCTCGGTCGTTCGATCACGATCGTGTGGGCGAAAACTGTGCTCCATTTGGACTCTCCTAGCTCCCAGAAAGCTATTTATAGCCCCTTCCCCCGAAATTCGCGGTCTAATCCTCCCCCAAAACCCTAATTTCCCCTCCGCGCCGCGCCGGACATGTCCGGACCGGACCGGACACGTCCAGCCGCCGCCCCGTCCAACCCCGCAGTGCCACGTGGCGCCCGGCTGCCCCGCGCCGCCGCCGGCCCGCTCGGGCCCGCCTCC
>NC_041393.1:212066812-212143952 GCF_002162155.2 Triticum dicoccoides | reverse complement strand
CGCGCCGCCGCGCCCGGATCCACCGGATCCCGGCCGGATGACCTCGAGGCTCGGCCAGATCCGGCCCCCCCGAGCTCCCTCGACCCCGCCGGCGTCATCCCCGCCCTCTCCGGCCGCCTCTTCTTAATCTCCGGCATGAATTCCGGCGAGACCCGGCCCTGTCTCGTTTTCCGTGCCCGTAGGTTGACTATTCCCCCCCTCTCGAAACTGCTAAGTCCCTAATTTCAGTTAAAATGTTGCCATGTTTGACCTGCCATAACTCTGCATCTGTAGCTCCGTTTCGTGCGTGTAATATGTCAAATTGTTCTTCTCGAATAGTACATCATTTCATTCCATTACATCATTTTCATTTGAGCTCTCCTTGATGCCTGAATCATCGTTGCAAGAGTGCTTCATTTTGTTTTCTGCTGTCTGTTTACAGAACGAGTTCTTTTGTCATTTTTGCCATGATTGATGTGTGCATCCTATGAGGTGGATTCCTACATGTGTTTTGAACTAGGCTATGTCTTCTTTACAGGGGTGTATGCCATGTATTTTTGTGATCAATGTAGTGACTAGCACAAGCATGCAAACTAGGCATCGTGTTAATGCTGATTTTAGTCCCTGTTTTGCTGTTAAAATGTTGCCATGTAAACATGTTGCTACAGAGAGATCCATGCATAATTTGAGATACTTCAGTAAGGGTGTTTTGAACTAGAGGTTATGCTCTATCCATCCATGGTCCTGGTTGCAATTATGGAGTAGTCTAGCATGTAATTTTCATGCTCTACTTTTGCTTCATTCTGTTTCCTGGCAGATTGTTTACGTGTTATTCAATTTGGCCAAGGTTGCTATAGTTGATCCTTGCATGCTATGGACTTGTTCTTGACTTGGTTTGCTTCCAAAACATGCCTTCTTACTGTTGGGTGACTTGATATGCCATGTATTGCTATGTAGTGAGTTGCACAAGCTCATTTAGGTGCCTTCATTTTTATTCCAATGCCATGCTTTGTTTGCTGAAATCTGTTAACGAAACTTGCTATGTTTACGTGGGTGCCATCATATTTTCTGATCCCTTTTGGCTTATGGTCAATAAGGGACTTTTGATCTATGCAATTAGTAGATTCATGCCATGCCTTTGTTTGACATGATAAGTTCCTGTAACATGTTGTTTGATAGTTCTAAACATTGCATCGTGCTATTATTTTCTGCAAAGTCTGAAGTTGTTAAAACTTGCAATCTTACCATGTGTGTTTGAGCATGTTCTAGTGATTTCTAGATATAGCTCAGTGTTCATGTTTTGTTATGCTTTACCTGTACTTCATGTCCATGTCTATTGTTATTATGTTGGGGTGCTGTAGCATATTGTTTAGATGCTTGCAATATGCCTAGTTGCTGTTTTGGACAGCTTGTCCTTATAACTTGTATAGAGTGCATGTGTTTGAACCGTTGCTCCGTTTTGAGTGTGCTCCATATGAAACTTGCTTAGAATTGCATGTAGTTTCATATTATCATGTTGCATCCATGTTTTGAGGAGTTTGCTTGATGTTCGTATGCATTTTGCATCAATGCCATGTTTAACTTGTATTGCTCATATCTTCTAGGCCGTAGCTCCGAACTAAATGAACTTTATATGTAACTTGACTAGAATCTCGTGTAGATCATCTTTGTGCATCTTAACTTGTTGTTTAACTACTTGAACTTAAGGTTTATTCAGATCTGGACTAACTTCGAAATATGCTTATGAGGACTTACCGGATTTGTTATATGTTGTTCCCGGCCTCATTTAAACTTGCCTTGATGTGTTGCTCTTGTTTGCATCATCCCTTGCCATGAGTAGCTTCATGTAGCCGTGCCATGCATCTTGCTTGTTGTGCATCATGCCTTGTTCATGTGTGGTGTGTTTACTATGTTGTGTGCTTCTTCTCGATAGTTCCTGTTTCGTTGCGATCGTGAGGATTCGTTCGTCTACGCTTGGTTCGTCTTCGTGGCTCCATCTTCTTCATGGACTCGTTCTTCTTCCTTGCGGGATTTCAGGCAAGATGACCGCTACCCTGGATCTCACTACTATCATTGCTATGCTAGTTGCTTCGTTCTATCGCTATGCTGCGCTACCTATTACCTGTTTATCGAGCCATCCCATATTGCCATGAACCCCTAACCTTTAACACCTTTCCTATGCAAACCGTTGTTTGGCTATGTTACCGCTTTGCTCAGCCCTCTTATAGCGTTGCTAGTTGCAGGTGAAGTTGAAGATTTATCCATGGTGGACAGGATTTATGTTGGGATATCACAAGATATCTTATATTATTAAAGCATCTATATACTTGGTAAAGGGTGGAAGACTCGGCCTTTTGCCTAGTGTTTTGTTCCACTCTTGCCGCCCTAGTTTCCGTCATATCGGTGTTATGTTCCCGGATTTTTGCGTTCCTTACGCGGTCGGGTGATTTATGGGACCCCCTTGACAGTTCGCTTTGAATAAAACTCCTCCAGCAAGGCCCAACCTTGGTTTTACCATTTGCCTACCTAAGCCTTTTTCCCTTGGGTTCTGCAGACTCAAGGGTCATCTTTATTTACCCCCCCGGGCCAGTGCTCGTTGTGAGTGTTGGTCCAACCTGTCAACCGCCGGTGGCCACCAGGGGCAACTCTGGGCTGGCCTACCGGAAGTTTGGACAATCCGGTGTGCCCTGAGAACAAGATATGTGCAGCTCCTATCGGGATTTGTCGGCACAGCGGGAGGCTTTGCTGGTCTTGTTTTACCATTGTTGAAATGTCTTGTAAACCGGGATTCCGAGGCTGATCGGGTCTTCTCGGGAGAAGGTCTATTCCTTCGTTGATCACGAGAGCTTGTCATGGGCTAAGTTGGGACACCCCTGCAGGGTATAATCTTTCGAAAGCCGTGCCTGCGGTTATAGGCAGATGGGAATTTGTTAATGTCCGGTTGTAGATAACTTGACACCAGATACGAATTAAAACGCATCAACCGCGTGTGTAGCCGTGATGGTCTCTTTTTGGCGGAGTCCGGGAAGTGAACACGGTTTCTGGGTTATGTTTGACGTAAGTAGGAGTTCAGGATCACTTCTTGATCATTACTAGTTGACGACCGTTCCTTTTGCTCTCTTCTCCCTCTTATTTGCGTATGTTAGCCACCATATATGCTTAGTCGCTGCTGCAGCCTCACCACTTTACCCATTCCTTTCCTTTAAGCTTTGCTAGTCTTGATACCCATGGTAATGGGATTGCTGAGTCCTCGTGGCTCACAGATTACTACAACAACAGTTGCAGGTACAGGTTTCACGATGATCATGACGCGAGAGCGATGCTTGTTTGCGTTGAGGTCTTCTTCTGCTTCTTCAATCAGGGGATAGGTTCTAGGTCGGCAGCCTGGGCTAGCAGGGTGGATGTCGTTTGAGTTTCTGTTTGTGTTTCATCCGTAGTCGGATGATTCTCTGATGTATTGTGATGTTGTATTCGAGTGGCCTTGTATGCCTTATGTATGTATCCCCATCTATTATGTAATGTTGATGTAATGATATCCACCTTGCAAAAGCGTTTCAATATGCGGGTCTATCCTTGGTGGGACCTTCGAGTTCCTTTTGGATAGGGTCGCATATTGGGCGTGACATAACTTGCGGTGCACAAGGTTTCTCCTCATATACTATTTCACCTTAGCTAGAGGTCCGCCGCCCCCTGGATTTCAATTCCTGGTCAGTTGATTCCCAATTACCGAAAGCATTCCCCGGCGTAACAAGCGCTAGTCCGCCTATTACATCGGGGAAGCAACGCCTCGATGTTTATCTTAGGGGCGTGTGGGGCCTAGAGCTGTTGGCGCCCGATCAAGAGGTCGGCCGGGATTAAAGGGATGGCCTAGGCGCGCTGCCAAGCACGATGGTGGTGTGAGGTTGAGGGAAGGGCGGGGCGGCGGAGGCAGGTGTCTGGGCCGATGGTCGCTGGCCGTTCAAGAAAGACCGTCAACAGTGACTGGCGGGAGGTAGACAAAGGCCATCTGCCCATTCCTTATAGATCAAACGGTTCATAAAAAAATCGACTGACCTATTTATTTTCAGTCGACTGTTATCTTGATATGACCACATTTGGTGGTGTGCTGGAGGAGTACCTGCATTTCCTGTGCTCATATATTACATAGTCATATAAAGTAGAATCTAATTTTGTTTGCCATGCAATGTTGTAGAGCTATCATATGTCTCCTGTCATTTATTTTTCAGCCACCTGCTATCTGCTACTTTTGCAGTGCGCTAGTTCTGCACACACTTCACCCATACTCTCACTATTGTGTTTTTATGCAAGGGTATTTCAGATTCTGCTGCCTTGAGAGAAGCAGAAAAGAAAAGAGAGAAGTCGCTCCAGCTTCGTATGCGGGTAGGCAAGACAAGTTTCAACACTATAAAGGGTGCAGTGTTAGTAGATGGAGACGGTAAACGTAGCTTTGGAGTTGATGACCTCGCTCGCAATGAACCACCATCCCAGGTGCTTGCTTTAACTTCGTAGTGTCATATGTGGTTGCATGTTCCATATGGTGTCTAGCTTGTATTCGAAATGCTGAAGTCGGTCTTTATTAAGATAAGGAAAGATATTTTTTACATGAACCACCATCCGTGAGCACCAGAAGACAAATAGCTAGTCAGGGCACTGGCCAAGCCAGTGACAAGCCCAGCACAGACATGCATCACCTAGAAGCCAACTAAAAAGCCACGATGGTGGCGAAGCTGCCCACCTCCCACCTAGCTCTCAGGTCCTATATGATCATGCTCACCAGTCCAGCCGGATGTCTAGCTTGTATTGCTTCCAATTTGGTTAAATTGCATCTGCTTAGCTTACACATTATACCTTTGAATATGACATGCCTTTCTTTTTTTTGGTATAAACTAGTACATCTGTCTATTAACCATGTTCTTACATCAAACTAATGTTCTTGTGTATCCCTCATCAATCACTTATGATGAGACAGTCAGGCAAGTGGACTACTTTGAGTAAAGATCCTCATTTAAAGAATGCAGCGTCAGCCTCCCGACATGATTCTCAAGAAACATCAAGGCTAGATGAAGATAGTGAACGTAGCTCTAGAGTTGATTACCATATTTCCCCTACACTAGCATCGTAGGTGCTTGCTCTAACTTGGCAGCGTGATATGTGGTTGCATGTTGCATATGGTGTCTAGATTGTAATTCTTCCAATCTGGTTAAAGTGCATGTGATATTCTGCTTAGCTTATACATTATACCTGTTAATGTGACATGCCTTCCTGTATTTAGTACATAGTACATCTGTCTATTAAGCATGTCCTTACATAAAACTATTGTTTTTTATCCCGCATCAATCAATATGATGAGACACCTTTAGTATATGCAGTGCGATATCAGTTGCATCTTTCATAAGATTTATAGCATGTGCTGCTTCTAATTTGTTGAAATGCCATTTATGATGGGAAGCTTTTAACTTGGCAGAGTCATATTGGTTGCATCTTTCATGTGGTGTCTAGCTTGCATTGCTTCTTATTTGTTGGAATGGCTTCTGCTTAGTTTACACAAACAGTTGTGAACATGCCATGCCGTCCTGTTTTTTGTACATATTCCATCCTGGTATCATGTGTTTTCCTTACATCAAAGTAGTGATTGTCAGTATCATGCACGAATGAGTTCTGAAGAGAGAATTTTATTGCTTTTTCTTGTTGGTTTTACTTGAGAATTCAAAATCAATAAAGCGGAAGGAAGTTAGCAAGGCAGCGGATAAAGGTGATCCTTCCAAACGGAGGGCCTCTACAGATTCTACTCCTCCATCCCCCAAGATGATTTGCAAGACAACACATGCATAGACACTCAACATAGCTGTGTTGATGATGAGCACGTCTCCCCTAGTGCACCATCATAGGTGCTCCCTCTAACTTGGCACTGTTATATGTGGTTGCATGTTATGTGTGATGTCTAGCTTGTATTGCTTCTAGTTTCATTGAATTCCATCTGCTTACTTTACACATTATACTTGTGAATAAGACACGTGTTCCTGTTTCTAGAACATACAATATCTGTCTATCACACCATGCTCTTACATCAAATTAATACTGTTGTGTAACCTGCAACAATCACTTATCATAAGACACGTTTGACTTGCGAGTGTGATATAGGTTACATCTTGCATTCTTTTCTAGCTTGTGCTACTAATTTGTTGAAATGACACTTACGACGAGACAATTTTAACTTGGTAGAGTGATATTCGTTGCATCTTTCATATGGTGTCTAGCTTTCATTGCTTCTAATTTGTTGAAATGCCTTCTCCTTAGCTTACACATCACAAGCTGTGAATGTGCAATGTTGTGAATATGCAATGGCACTAATGACGAGAGACCTCTAACTTGGTAGTGTTATGTTGTTTGCATCTTGCATATGATTTATTTCTTGTACTGCTTCACATTTGTTTAAACGCCATTTATGATGAGACACTGTTAACTTGGCAGAGCGATATTTGTAGCATCTTTCATATGGTGTCTACCTTCCATTGCATTGCTTCTAATTTAGTGAAATGTCTTCTGCTTAGTTTACACATCATTGTTCTGGTTATCTCTCCCATCCTGTTTATCATACATATTACATCCTCCTATCATGTGGTTGTCTAACATCAAAGTTCAGTTCGTCTGTATCACACATCAATTTGTTCTAAAGAACTAAATTGTTATTTGTTTTTCTTGTCGGTTTGACTTAACGTGGCACAAAGAAAGAGGAAGAAACATAGAATGACAGGGAATGTGAAGCGGAAGAATCCTGCAGATTCTGCTGGTACTGATGGTGCAATAGAAGGTCAAAGTCTAGCGGAAAATTCTAGAAACAGGGTATCCTGTGCTACACCAGCTGCAGAACAAGCCAAACAGAAACAAATAGCTGCCACCAAACAAGCAGAGACAACCCTAGTTGTTGCAACACCTTCCACAGTACTACCAGCTGCACGAGTTACTCATGCGTCAACTAAGCTAGCAACACGTTCCCAAGATCCCTTGCCACCTGACACTACTTCCCAAGCACTCTTGACACAAGACGAGTTGGCAAGATCAGATGAACCTTGTGAGCTTCAACAACAAGAAGGTAGTTGCTGGAGTCAAGTTACAGTTGCATGCTTCTTTATATGTAGTCTCACATTTTGATGTACACTAACACTTCCTATGTTTGTTGTTGGACTAGCACCTAGGCGCAAGAGGAAACATATATCAGGGATAATGCTCGATAGGTTAACTAAATCTAGAGGAGGAGGAATGGAGATCCGTTCTGAGGCAGATTTTAAAAGGCCATGTGATGCTACAGAGTCAGCCAAGTTAGTATCAGAGGCAGTGGTTGCTGTTAGGTGTCATGTATGTATCCTCCCAACATGGATTTAGTACAAGAATGACAAAGACGAAACCCAGTTCAACACCTTATTCATCTATAAGTATGGCTATGTATGGAAACTAGTAATATCGTCATGCTCTGTCCCATACTTTCTAGGTTGCTGTTAATGAGACTCCCATAATTTTCAACATATGAGGTTCAAGTTGGATAGCCAAGATGATGCAACCAAACAAGCTTGCACCCATGTTTTCAACTCCGCTCTACCACAGTATCGGTATAACTTGAGGAAAACTCACTTCAAAGGCAAGGCTAACAGTGAACTTGCCCAAACATCTCCAGTGGAAAATATATTGGATGAAGATTGGAGAGGCCTCGTTAAACACTGGTGTGATCTGAAGTATCAGGTACATTATATATATGTGATCATATCACATGTTGAAGTCCTATTTACGCATGTGCCACACAAATCTATCTTCTTGTAGGTGAACTATTCAAAGAACAAGGCTAACCATACAAAAGTGAAATTCCAATAGATGACAGGATTTCGTAGCTATATTGCACACTGCGAGGCTCTTGTAATTAGCTGTTGTTTCACTCTTTTTGTTGTACCATATTATCAGATCTATATTTACTTGTTCCAAATGCAGAGGAAAGCCCGCAAGGACCAAAAAGTACCTGAACAAAATGTTGTGGAAATCTTCAAGGACTGTCACACCAGCAAGAAGAAGGGTATGACTACACCAGTAAAAGCCGTTGTTGTAAGTCCTTAATCCTCATGCCTTTTAACTACTACTTAATTACTCTAACTTGTGCCTTGAACTGCATGGTTGGCAGCCAATGTCTATTACTCTTTTCAATTTTATACACAATTGTCTTAGCGTATCATTGCACCTTACAAAGTTTAAAAGAGAGGAGTGATGTTCCTTTGATCTTGACATGTAATCTAGTTCCATGCTGGACTTGCCCACACAACGTTACAATTGCCTGTTTGTCTGTTCTCAGTTGTTTTGTGATATGAATGATGTCATAATATGCTTAACGTATTATAAACTTTGTCTCATTATCCTTAGCTATCAATACAATGTGAAGAAATAGACAATACATTAGCGATGGTACATGGTCATATGTTTGGAACCTGGTTTTATTATGTACTTTGCAATAAAATACAATTAATATTTTACATGGGTTCACCAGAATAAGTTCTGTATATAGACCAAAGCTATTTTGTTTGGTTTTGCTGCCTCCTTAATATCTTCTGTTCTGGTACTACTAATGTAAAAACTCAACTTTTCAGCAAGTATAACCGCAATGTCATCTCTTGCTGCAGTGGGTCAGTACCTGGCACTAATAGTGCCAAAAGCACGTTCCTGTGTAATACTGTGTTGGTTGTTAAGGCAATCTCGTCCAAACTGCCTCATGATCAAGATATGCAAGCTCAAAACAATGTTATATCTACGCTCCAGACACAAGTCCATTCCCTAACAGAGACCCTTTGTGAAACAAGGAGAGACATTGTTTGATGTCGTGAAGATATGCATGGCTTTGGAACCAGACTATCAGACATTTGCTATGTTGTTCAGGAGCCTAGGAGAAATGAAGGCGAAGGTTATGGTGCTCCATTGGACAATACAACATGAAAGTGTAATAGTCAGGTCAAATGAACTGAGCTTCTGAACTTCTGGTGGTGCATTTATCTGCTAGACTGTTAACTTTTATGCCAACCTTCCTTTCATTTTATAGTTGTAATTTGTTTTGGTGTGATACAAAATTTGTTCTTAACGTGCAGCCTCTGGCTGAAGAAAACAGCAAACCATTTTTGTATAGTGTAGGGTGTTCCCTATATTTGCACTGGTGGCAATCTTTGATGCCGAGTGGATGTAATCTGTGCAATCGCCTTAATAGCCTAGCATTAGTTTCGGGCTTATTTATTTCCTAGTCTTCTTTTTCCCTGGTTTGCTAGTGGCTGCAACAACCATGGGCCATATACGGACCGTGGTAACCTTGACCCTGCTACGGGTCATAGGATCCATGGGTCTCCTATGGGCCATCGATAAATAGGCCTCCAACAGGGCCGTAGAATCGCGGGCCTCGGGCCGTCAGATAAATGGGTCTACATGGGCCGTAAACGGGCATAATTAGTATCGGCCCAGCACGGTAACGGGCCGTGAACAGGCGGGAGGACAACAAAGGCTTAATTATGTCACAGGCATAACGGGTCGTTAACGGGCCAGAATATAGGACGGGCTGGAAACGGCACAACGGGTTAACAGGCCAGAAACGGGCCGACTCTTGCCACGGGCCGAATTTTGCCCATTAGGGGAACAGGCAATTAACGGGCCGGAAGTAATCGAGGGCCGGAAAGGATCCCAAGAACGTATGGGCCGTCAGTAGGCCGAAAGCTAACACGGGCTGGAAACGGGCCATGTGAATCATGGGCCGTTAACGCCTACAAAGAAATTTACTGTTCATTATGGGCTAGAGTCACCGTGGGCCTCTAAAGGTCCTAAAGATATGAAGGCCTCATATGGGCCGAAAGACGTCATGGGCCATACATGGGCCAAAAGTGCAACGGGCTGGTGTTATATTCGATGGCCCACATGACGTTGTTGGGCCAATTTCTGTTAGGCCCTAACGGGCCGTCAGTTACCGGGCTGTAAAATGGGCTATTTGCGAAGAGATCGTTAACAAGCTTGGGCCAGCCCGCTAACTTTTGACCAACTCAAACGGGCCGGCTTTGTAAGCTAAATGGGCGAATGGTGGGCCATCGCACGTGTCTACATATCATATGCGCCTATTTGACCCACTGACGAGCTGACATGTGTTTTCTTCGGCCAATCAGAATTTTACACATGAAAATTTCCCATTGGTCCGGGCTGTTAACGGGTTATCAGATCCAAAACCCAACCCGATAGCTTAACAGCGTCCCGTTATGGTGGATGCCACATGTCGGTCACCCTTGACGAAAGCACTTCTGTGAGCGTGATTTATCGTCATGGAAGTGGACACTTCCGTGATGATTATTTTGGTAATGACATGGAACACTTCGACGACAACACAGGTATGACTATCTTGATTCTGTCAAAAAATTCTCATGGATGTACATGCATGACAAAAAACGCGACCTACAGTGACAAACACGTATCACCACGAAAGTGTATTTTTTTGTAGTGTAACCTGACGGTGCTGAATGGACTGACTCATCTTGAACAAGTTGTTCATGGTCTTCAACAAGGTCTTCTTCTCTCCCTTGGTGAAAACAACATCAGAACCAACCTTCTTGCCCTTCCCACGAGGGATCCGTGCAGTGGAGGACATACCAGGAGTGTATGTGGCACGATCCTTAGGCCTAGGATTGCGCCCCATCTTGGGAGGCACATAAGAAGCAGGAGCAGCTGGAGTCCAGTTGGAGTTGCGCTTGGGAACATAAGTCTTGTACCGATAGGTGTACTTAGCCGGACAAATAGACTCAATCAGCGCCTAGATGAATGGAGCATAAATCAAGGACTTGTTCTCCTGCACACACTAATGGAGCTCATAGAACATGAAGTCCAGAACATCCACTCTCTTCTTCCTATGCAGGTACACAAAGACTTCCAACATGGAACTCCGAATTTTGTGAGAATCACCGGCCTTTGGAGTGAGGGTATACCTTAGGATATGGTGCATCGTATCATAGAGAGGCACGATATGCTTGATGGAACCGGTGACAAAAGACTTATCTTGCTTGTAAGCGAATGCAATCTCATCCTTAGTGCGATGACCACTCTCACGAACTCTGCAAACTCATCATTTGCCGCTTCTTAAGAATGGGCAGGGAATAATCTTAGAGAACATGGCCATAGGAGCAGAGCACCAATGCGTCCTGGACATCCAAGTGAGGGTGCGAGCAGAATCATTTGAGAAGAACAAGGTGGCCAAGAACTGCATCACAAGATCCTCATTGTACGGATAGTTGAAGGTGACAAAAGGAAGGAGTCCCAACCTCCCAAGAGCTGAATATACACCTAGATAGAGATGATCATTGCCGCCGAGACTCTCAACATTAACTTGCTTGTGCGGAGCAAACTTCTTGGCCTTGGTCATGAGCAACTCATGGAACACTCTTCCTTGAAAGTCATTCTTGAACCGGGGATCCACTCCCAAACCTGTGGCAGCGGCATATGGATGGTTTTGTCACTTAGCCCAAAGTTCTAGCTTGGTACATTTGGCAAGGGGAAGGTTCCGAAGACCTCGCCCACCTGTAATGGCTTGCTCGGGACTAGACATCTCTTCTTCTTCATCTTCATCACCTCCATCAAAAAGATCATCCTCGGTCTCTATCTCAGCATCTGTGGGGTTGACATAGTGAGCATCTTCTTGAGAGTCATATTCTTTATATGAATCCTCGGAGGCCTCAACAACAGGCTGTTTGGTGGCAGCACGACGAACACGGCCATGGTCTGACCCTCACCCCTGACCAATGCCCTCAGAAGGCTGGCGACGAGCAATCGTGAATTCCTTGGAACCTGCTTTTGGGTGCCTTGCGACGGAGCTCGGCCCGCTTGTCAGTGGAGTATGAAACACACACAAACACCCAACAACATAACACAAATAACACAAATGACTAGAAGTTCTTGAGATAGTGGCATAGGAGAAGAACAGAACCGAGGCAGAAGTTCATGTATACCCTATGTGCACGGGGGTCCCGTGCGCGCGGTACATGACCATGGGCATGGGGGCCCGTCTGCACGTGGGTCAAACACCCCGTGGACACGGGGTTCCCAGCGGCAGCCACTTCCAGATCGAGATGTGGGAGTGGGTGCAGAAGAGAAACCCTATGAACTACGCACAAGATTCGTCCTAAACAAGGGCAAAAACTATCCTATATAAGAGAAACCCTAGAAACCCTAAGATATAGATAGGCATCCATGGAGGACAAAGATGAATAGTGGGAAGGACCAACCTAAGGAGGATCCCAGCCCAAAGGATTTCCATGGAGCAAGGATCCCGACGGTGCCCGGAGGAGCTCTGGCGAGTGGAGGCGACAGCGACGACCCTGGAGGTTTCCTGGGAGTGGAGTGGGGCGACTGGGTGGGAATGAATCCAAGCCCCCCACGTTCCACCTCTCCAGGGCCTGGAACCACAGACCTCATGCATACGGGCTAAGTGAACCCTGTGCGCACGAGGGCCCCATGCGCACGGTACAGAGCCCGTGGGCACGGGGGGCCCCGTGCACACGGTACAAGCCCGTGGACAGGTGTACTAAGGAATTTTGACCAGAAGTATTTTTGAAGGTATGGCTGAGTGTCAACTCTTACCAGGCCTTTTCAAAACATCTCGGTCTATGTTCCTGAATACGTCGTGAGAGACTACCTATCACTACGAGAAGGGAATATATGGACCACTTGTACAAGAAGAGAAAAGGACACAAAGCAACACAAAACACAGAGAAAAACAGAAGAAGGCCAACTACACCACACACAAGAAAGTGGACACAACCCTCAGAGGAGGGTGGTGGCCGAGGCCACCATGTTTGAGTTTGTTTGGTATGGCACCGCGAAGATATGAACCTTGGGCCCAAGACAAATACTCATCTTTGAAGCACAAGTGCCACTTACAAGTGGCTAATGTGAAAGATTCTGTTTGATTTATGCACTTCTAGGATAAGATAACTCATGAGTTGAGCTAGCCCCCCCCCCTAGACATGTGCCTACATCTAAGCAAGATATTATATGAGTATGTGTGCATCAGCAAGAATTTCAACCCAAGTTACTTATATCCATGATATTTAGCTCATGCCTTAACTCATGGAATCTTGCTTCTTCAAGTGGCTTGGTGAAGATATCGGCTAATTGATTCTCAGTGTTGACATGGAGTAGTTAAATGTTTCCCTTGGCTACATGATCACTAATGAAGTGATGATAAATCTCAATATGCTTGGTCTTGCTGTGTTGAACTGGGTTCTCGGCGATCTTGATTGCACTTTCATTGTTGCACCAAAGAGGTACTTTGTCATATTTGACACCATAATCCATCAAAGTTTGCCTCGTCCATAATAACAAAGCACAAAAACTTCTGGCGGCAATGTACTCGGCTTCGGCCGTCGAGCGGGATATACAATTTTGCTTCTTTGAAGACCAACTTACCAAATATCTCCCTAGGAATTGACATGAACCAGAAGTGGACTTGTGATCAACCTTGTCTCCCTCCCAATCCGAATCCAAGTATCCCATTAACTCAAAAGACGATCCTTTGGGATACCAAAGGCCCAAGTTTGGGGTATGAACCAAATATCGAAGGGTTCTTTTCACTGCCGAATAGTGGCTCTCCTTAGGAGTGGATTGAAATCTTGCACACATACACACATTCAACATAATATCCGGTCTAGGTGCACAAAAGGTGAAGCAAGGAACTGATCATGGAGCAATATACCTTTTGATCCACTTCTTTACCAATGGGATCAAGATGAAGTTGGCCACTTGTGGGCATGGACGTCTTCATTGGCTTGACATCTTGCATTTTGAACCTCTTGAGCATGTCTTGAATATAGAGATATTGGTTGATGAAGGTTCCTCCTCTCAATTGCTTCACTTGAAAACCGAGGAAGAACTTCAATTCTCCCATCATGCTCATAGCAAATTCCTTACTCATAAGATTCTCAAACTCAACGTTAATAGCATGGTTAATGGACCTAAAGATAATATCATCAACATATATTTGGCAAACAAACAACTCTCCTTTTACCCTTTTTATGAAAAGAGTGGAATCTATTACCCCGATCTGGAACCCCTTCTCGCTTAGGAACGCCGTAAGGTGATCATACCAAGCACGAGGTGCTTGTTTGAGTCCATAGAGCGCCTTATGGAGTTCATAAACGTGAGAAGGGTGATTGCGGTTTTCAAAACGAGGAGGTTCCTTGACATACACCAACTCCTTAATAGGACCATTAAGAAATGCACTCTTCACATCCATTTGATGTAATTTAAAATCATGATGAGAGGCATAAGCAAGCAAGATGTGAATGGATACAAGACGGGCAACGGGGGCAAAAGTTTCACCAAAGTCCAAACCTTCAATTTGTGTGAAACCTTGTGCCACCAACCTTGTCTTGTTCCTTATTACTTGTCCATGTTCATCTTGTTTGTTCTTGAAGATCCACTTTTTTCCAATGACATTATGATGCTCTTTGGGTCTTTCCACAAGGGTCCATACTTTGTTGCGGGTGAAGTTGTTGAGTTCTTCATGCATGACAACTATCCAATCCAGATTGTCTAGAGCATCTTCTACCTTAAGGGGCTCAACACAAGAGACAAACGAGTGATGCTCACAAAAGTTTGCCAAACGTCTACGAGTATTTACCCCCTTTTTGATGTTTCCATAGATGTTCTCGGTGAGATGTTGAAGATGCTTTATCTCGGTGGTCACTTTTTGCTCTTTGCTTGCAAGCTCTTCTTCACTTGGTTTTGGACTTGAGGAAGAAGCTTGTCCTTGAGATTGTTTTAGCCTTGGAGACACCCTTCTCTTTGCAACCACAAGTTATTGCTCATTGGGAAGTGACGATGATGAAGAAACTTGCGGTTGGGGTTGATCTTGATCTTGATCACAAACTTGAGCTTGATCTTGAGCCTCAATAAATGGTTCTTCACCATTTGAATGAGCTTGCCCTTGATCTTGCTCGGAAATATGAGGGACTTGTTCTTGTTCTTGGATAGGTTCATGATCTCTCGTAGCATCTTGTACAAGAGGTGCCAGTGATGACTTCCCTTGTGGAGACTCCACAAGAGGGGCCCTTACTCCTTATTCTTCTACTTGGACTTGGGGTGTTTCTTGTGGAAGAGTGTGGCCTATCCCCATCGTCCTTATAGCTTGTGAAGGAGCCTAATCACCTACAACACTAGGAACAATTTGCTCCACGCGGGAGCCATTATCTTCATCAAACTCCACATTTACCATTTCCTCAATGCATCCGGTGGATTTATTCAGAACTCGGCTAGCATGAGAGTTTGAGGCATATCTAACAAATATGCACTCATAAGTTCTAGGATCAAACTTAGCTAACCAATATTTCTTATTTAGAATGAAACACTTACAACCGAATACCCGAAAGTATTCGACGTTACGATTTCTCCCAATTATGAGTCCATATGGGGTCTTGTTCTTGAGCTTGCGAAGATAAAGCCGGCTTGAAGTATGACATGCGGTGTTGATGGCTTTGGCCCAAAGCTTGTATGGAGACTTGTACTCGTCAAGCATGGTCCTAGCCATCTCAATAAGAGTCCGATTCTTCCTCTCCGCAACACCATTTTGTTGGGGACTATTTGGTGCGGCATATTGATTCTTTATCCCCTCTTCACTCAAGAATTCATCCATCGTGTAGTCCTTGAACTCGGTGCCATTGTCACTTAAAATTTCCTTGATCTCACAATTATGTTGACGTTGAGTTTCTTTGGCAAAGTTGACGAAGGTTTCTTGAGTTTCATCTTTGGTCTTGAGAAAGAACACCCAAGTATATCTTGTGAAGTCATCGAAAATGATAAGGCAATACCTCCTCCCTTCCAAACTATCATAAGTTGGAGGCCAAAAAAGATCCAAATGGTTAAGCTCAAGGGGCCTCAAGGTGGTGATGATAGTCTTCACTTTATGAGCTTTTTCATGCAGCTTTCCGGCAATGCAAGCACTACAAGGACAATATTTGGCAAAAGACACATTGGTTAGTCCAAGGATGTGCTCCCCCTTTAAGAGAGCTTGTAAAATTCTCATGCCAATGTGGGCCAGCCATTGGTGCCATAGCCACCCCACGTCGGCCTTGGCCATTAGGAATGTTGCAAGATGAGTTTTCTCTTTTGAGAAATCAACCACGTAAAGGTTGTCTTCAACATGCCCAACAAATACCACTTTGAGGTTGTTTCTCTAAAAGACGGTCACATGGAATTCACTGAAATGGGAATCATAACCGGCACGTGCCAATTGAATAGTTGAAAGTAAATTGTACTAAAGGGATTGGACAAGCATGCCATTTGAAAGAGATGAATCATTAGAGATTAGCACCTTGCCCAAACGCAATACCTTGCCCTTGCTATTGTCACTAAAAGAGATATTCCAAGAGGCCTTGAGTGAATCAACGAATACCCTTGCGGTTTGGGTCATATGATTGGTGCATCCACTATTGATCAGCCATTCTTTTCCACCGAAGATATAGTCCTACAATAATCAACCTTTGGTTATAGGTACCCATTTTGCAATGGGTCCTGGAGAGTTAGCAACAAGGGTCTTAGGAACCCAAATAGCCCAAGCATAATCATCATAGTTAGTGCCAACAAATTTTGCAAATGTATAGCCGCTGTCTCCTCTCATAAGGACATACGATGGATTGTTCTTCCTCGCAAAATCCATGGAAATAGCCTTGTCCCTAGTGACCTTGCTACTCCCATTAACCCCTTTTTCCTTCTCCTTTTCCTTGTGCCCTTCTTGTGAAAACACTACCTTTTGAGGAGGGGAAGGAGTTGGACCGATCTTCTTCTTGTTATTCTTCTTCTTGTTCTTACCATTGTTGGATGCAGGATCAAACCCAATTCCCTCCTTGGCAACACACTTCTTTAGGTTACTCAAGAGGTCATTAAGGTTTTTCTCCCCTTGGATGCATGATACAAGCCCTTTCTCAAATTGGGCCTTCAATTTCTTATTCTCCTCTTGGAGAGAGGCGCAATCATGAACAAACTTAGCCGTACAAGAATAATCATTTAAATCCATATGAGGTACGGAAGTGAGAGCCTTAATGGTTGTAGCTTTAAGTTGAGCATAAGACTCGGTGAGGGAAATGAGTCACCTTTGAAAACCTTGGAACTAGTCACAAGGAACTCATGTTCCTCAATGAGTCTCGTGTGATCAACTAGAAGCTTTTCAACTCTAACATTAAGAGCATCTTTGTTCTCAATAGCAAGTTGCAAAGAATAGTTGGTTTTAACAAAGTCAATTTGATGAGACGACAAGGCTTCCTCGAGTGATGCTCTCATGACACTCTCTTCATTTAGTTCGTGCTCGAGGAGTGCCACTATCTTTTTTTCCTCTATGAGGAGGTTTACAACATTTTCAATAAAGTCACCGCGTTTGATGACTGACTTAAGAAGATCACCAAAACGAGCACGAGCTTCACGATGAAGAGTTTTCATGAAAGCATTAAGGATTCCTCATCATTATCCATGCACTTGTCACACTGATCCTACACTATCTCACATGAGACATTGGGAGTGTAGATGGCGTTTTTTTTATTTACACTTTATTTTTACCTCTTTGGCCATAAGGCACAGATGAGTGAAAGGCTTGTCCTTGTTTGGAGAGTCGAAGAGGCTGGTGGTGGAGGAGGAGGTAGTGGCATGCATGGCAATGGCAGCTGTGCCCACTTGATCATCATCACCGTCATCTTCATCTCCGGACATGTATTCTTCATGAACAAAAGCCTTGTCATAGTTCCTCTTTGCAAACTTGGTGAACTTCTTTTTCAGCACAAGCTTCTCGGATTGTCTTCACCTCTCTCATACGGACAATCATGAAAAAAGTGTCTTGGGCTATCAGAATCATAGTGTCACAACCCTAGCTCAGCTCCTGTTGTCTTTGCTTGGTCATCATGCATTATGTTTAATTTTATGAAAGTTGAACTGGGGAAAGAGGAATGCCTCAGAAATCATTTCTAAAAATGATCAACATTAACAATTGCTTCCAATAAACCCAGGAAAATGTTCCTGTTAAGCTATAAAAATATTGGCAAGAGGTAAAATTCAAACCAATATTTTTGGAGTCTCAGAAATATTTATTTTGGGCATTTGGAATTAATTCAATAACTATTTGCATTGGATATTTTTTTTATATATTAATATATGTCCAATAATTCTGGAAATTTTTATGTCGTTCTCGATATTTTAGTTCTAGCCACATAATTATTTTTAGGATTTTATAAAATGGTTTGGAGTTAAGACTAAACCCAAAAAAATTGCAGAAAAGAAAATAGAAAACAAATAAAAACAGAGAAGAGCGGAACCTCACCTCGGCTTACCTGCGGCCCAGCAAGCCGGCTGGCCCAGCCCACCACCTGGCCGGCCCAGTTGGCAGTTCAGCCAACAGGCCTAGCCCACCAGCGCCGCCGTCCTCAAGCTCCTGACAGGAGGACGCGCGAGCGTGGTCGCCGTGCACGGGCACGCGCCCTGGCCACCTCGTCCCTCCCAGCCTCCCTGGCTCCTCCTCGACACGCTCGGGTGATGCCACACACAACCCTAACCCCCTCTCAGTCTCTCTCGAGCACATCCCCCTCCTCTGCTCTCTCTCCCTCTCATGCTTGAGTGTCACCGCCGTCGCCGTTTTCTTCCACCGCGCCTAGAGCCACTGACTCGCCTCCTCTTCATGACCATGAGCTCAACTGCACTTCTCTATGGCTCTCTGTCGAGCCACGCTTTGCCGAAGGCCCTGCATCACCACCATCTGGTTGTCTTCAACCTTGGTACCCGCCGGACGCCGCTCGTCGATTCGCCTCGCTTCGGTCGCCCCCGAGCCCACTGATCCGCCCTACAGACCCTGCGTGAGCCCCTGCTCTGGACCCCCCTCTTCCCGCGTGGTTTTTCCGCCGTAGCCATCGATTTCTCCATGGCCATGAGCCTGTTAACGTCGGGCATGGTGCCGCCATGGCCGCAGCCACCCGCATCTTGCGTCCAAGCACACCACCGTGCTCAACACGTTCCCATGAGCCCGTAGCCACCCGCAACGCCTCCTCCAGTGCTATGTAGCACCGCCCCGAGAATGCCCAAGCTGCTGCTGCCGCTGAACCTCGTCGCCGGCCACTTTTCCGGCCACCCCAGCTCGCCCCGGTTGCATTGTTGGATGCACGGGATCACTAGCAGCTCGTAGATGCTCTCCGCCACCTTTTTGGTCGATGGAGCGTGAAACCTGCAGCTCTCCACCGCGTTTGGCCTTGTCGGCGTCGAGTCGCCGGCGGGTTTGATCCAGTTGACCCGGGTTTGACCACTATTTGACCCCTAGTAAGTCACTGACGTGTGAGCCCGACCCCTGCTAATTTTTGGTTAAGTTATAAACTAAATTTAGTTAACCCACACTCACTGACATGTGGGCCCAGCCCTGCTTACAATTTAGCTAGGGTTAGCTTAGCACTAATTAACTAAGTTAATTAACCGAGTCACTAACCAGTGGGCCCCATTGGTCAGGTTTGACCTGGACCAGCCTGTTGACCTGCTGACATCACTGTTACGTAATGCTGAAGCAGTAAAGGATTTTCTGGATTAAAACTAATTGAGAGAATTCCAGGAAATGTTATAAACTTCAAAAATTCATAGAAAATTAACCATAGCTCAGAATGAAATAATTTATATATGAAAAATTATCATAAAAATTAAATCTATCCATCTGTACCATTTCCATGCATGTTTAAGCAACTTATGACTTCTGATCAGGTCAATTCAATTAAATGGCATTTAAATAATCACATATGGAGTTTGAATTTGAATCTTGTGTTCAAACCAACTTCATTTAAATTGTTGCTAGTTGCATTAGCTCAAACACACTCATTTTTCCATGTCATGATGATGCATCATATTGTGCATTGTGTTGATTGTGTTCCTTCTCTATTGTCGGTGGTTGTTCCCTCTCAATAGACGTGTTCCGACGATGCGTTCGATGACACCGATGAAGAGCTATACTATCTTCAGAAGTGCCAGGCAAGCAAAACCCCATTGAACATTCCGATACAATCCCACTCTCTTGCTCCTGCTCTCTTTTACTGCATTAGGACAACAACGATTCAACTGTTACATGTTGCAGTATTTGAACCCCTTTCCTCTGCATGACCTGTCTTTGCCACAGTAAATAGTTCAAACCCACTAGCATGTGTAGGAGTTGTTTGCGCCATGTTGTGCCTACTCATTCATGCTTGCTTATTATGCCTGCTATGCTCAGAGTTGTGTCAGGTCTGATTCATCTGGGATGGATTGGAATGGTGATGAACATGTCCTACTGTTGAGACTAAGTGTGTGAATATGATTTGGTAAAGGTAGCGGTGAGAGGCCATGTAGGAGTACATGGTGGGTTGTCTCATTGAAGCCATCCTCAGGAACTAAGTTCTATGTTTGTGATCCAAGAAGAGCTACTCCCACATGTTGGGCCCTGAAATATGACCCCGCTCGACTTATTAACACCTATGTCCTCTGTCCAGGAGTTGCAAGTAGTTTCTGATGTTTGTAGTATGCGATAGGTCATGCGTAGCTGACCGGAGGGGTGGGCTATGATGCGGTAGGCAAGTGGACCGGTGTACCGAGTCGCCCATTTGGTGCCTCGGGAACCCTGCACACATCGTTTGCGGTCGTAGTGGAAACCCCAATCAGACTCTCTATGGATGGAACCGGAATAGGCGATAAACCTGGACTAGGGACTTGTGTGGTTAGTTAGGTCGTGGTGTACACCCACACCGACTTTCGCTTGAAGTCTGCCGAGCACATGTCGTGTGCAGACGCTAAGTGGTGGAAACATGTGTGAAGAAGTACACCCCTGCAGGGTTATAAATGATCTATTCGAATAGCGACGTCCATGGAAATGGACTACTAGGTTGCTTATACAGTACATAGACAAGTGAAGTGGATACTCTAAATGTGTAAGATAAGCGTGAGTGCTACGGACGGCCTTCTCTTAGGGAGACGGGAGCGGATCCATGGTGGTGTATTGATTTGGTGAATATGTGGACTCGTGTGCGCCACCTCAAGAGAGTTACTTGCAGACATAGTTTAGGATAGTCACTAAGTCAAAGCTGGCTTGCTGCAGTTAAACTCCACCACCCCTTTGTTGATACTGATGCATATGTAGCTAATTTTATGTAAGTCTTGCTGGGTACATTTGTACTCACGTTTGCCTAATTTATGTTTTGTAGAGAGACTTCAGTCTCACTAGTAGTTCTGCATGGACTTCGACGTTTAGTTTGTTACCTCAGCTACGATCTTCTACCCTTTGGAGGGTCTTGTAGATAGACAGGCTTACTAGCCTTCTCTCTTTTCAGATGTCTCTACTTAGACATGTTTATGCTTCTGCATGTGCTTGTTGCTTGTATGACTTGATTGCTGGGTCATCAGATCGATGTTTGCAATATCTGGCTCCTTGGAGCCTATTGAATAAATACTTTGAGTCGTAGAGTTTTGTTGTGATGCCATGTTGTATTTGCACATATCGAGCATATTGTGTGTATGCCTTTGAAATGCTTGGTATGTGTGGGATCCGACAACCTAGTTGTTTATTCTTGGTAGCCTCTCTTATGGGGAAATGTCTCCTAGTGCTTCCACTGAGCCATGGCAGCTTTCTACTACTCCGGAACACAAGGATTAATCAACATGTGTCCTTCTTCATTCCTGTTGATAACCCACAAGTATAGGGGATCACAACAGTTTTCGAGGGTAGAGTATTCAACCCAAATTTATATATTTGACACAAGGGGAGCCAAAGAATATCTGAAGGTATTAGCAGTTGAGTTGTAAATTCAACCACACCTGGAGATTAATTATCTGCTGCAAAGTGATTAGTAGCACAGTAATATGATAGTTTTGATAATGGTAGCAGCATCTATAGTAACGGTAACAGTGGTAGTAACTTAGCAAGAACAATATAAAATAAATTCGTAGACATTGGATCAGTGACTCGTTGGATGATATTCATCATGAGACAGTTATGGCCTAGGGCGATACGACACTAACTCCAGTTCATAAATATGATGTAGGCATGTATTCCATAAATAGTCATGCGTGCTTATGGAAAGGACTTGCATGACATCTTTTGTCCTAGCCTCCTGTGGCAGCGGGTCCTATTGGAAACTAAGGGATATTAAGGCCTCCTTTTAACAGAGAACCAGAACAAAGCATTAACACACTATGAATACATGAACTCCTCAAACTACAGCCATCACCGGGAGTGGTCCCGGCTATTGTCACTCCGGGGTTGCCGGATCATAACGCGTACTAGGTGACTATAACTTGCAAGATCAGATCTAGAACATGGATATAATGGTGATAACATAAAAGGTTCAGATCTGAATCATGGCAGCCGAGCCCAAAGTGGCATGCATTATGCATGGCAAAGTCATAGCAACATCAATCTCAAAACATAGTGGATACTAGGGATCAGGCCCTCAAAAAATAACTCAATTACATGATGAATCTCATACAACTCCACACCGACCAGCGAGCCTACAAAGGAATTATTCACTCCCGATGGGGAGCATCATGGAATTAGCGATGGAGATGTGTTGGTGATGACGAAGATCGAAGATCCGCCTCTCCGGAGCCCCAAACGGACTCCAGATCTGGCCTCCCGATGAAGAACAGGAGACGGCGGCGGCTCCGTCTAGTGGAACACGATAATTCTTTCTCCCTGATTTTTTCTGGAGTAATGTGATTCTATAGAATCGGTTTCAGGGTCTGCGGGGCCACTAGGTGGGGACAACCCACCGGGGCGCGCCTGGGGGGGGGGCAGGCGCGCCCTGGTGGGTTGTGCCCACCCAGGTGCCCCCTCGGGTGGCTCTTGGCTCCATAAATTCTATTTATTGATATAAAAAATCCTCACAAAGTTTTGTTCCATTTCGAGAACTTTTATTTGTGCACCAAAACAACACCATGGTAGTTCTGTTGAAAACAGCATCAGTCTGGGGTTACTTTCATTCAAATCATGCAAATTAGAGTCCAAAACAAGAGGAAAAACGTTAAGAAAAGTAGATACATTGGAGACGTATCACCTTTTTCTGTCCCTTCGGGGAAATTTCACGCGTTGATCCTTTAAGTCCTTGTAGCTTGCTACGACTTGGGTTTATACGTTGATGACCGATATGTTTGTTGCTGGGTCATGTATGCCTGTCCCTATAAGTTAGTGCCACCTTAGGTTTACGACTAGTCATGTCAGCCCGGGTTTGATACGTCTCCAACGTATCTATAATTTATGAAGTATTCATGTCATGTTTACAATAATTTTATATGGTTTTGGTATGATTTGCATCGAACTAACCCGGACTGACGCTGATTTCAGCAGAACTACCGTGGTGTTGTTTTTTGTGCAGAAATGAAAGTTCTCCAAACACCGTGAAACTTTTTGTGGATATTTTATGGACCAGGAGAGAACCATTGGGCCAGAGCAGCACCTTGGGGGGGGGCCCGGAGGGGGCACAACCCAGCAAGGTGCGCCTGGTCCCCAGGAGCACCCTGGTGGGTTGTGCCCACCTCGGTGACCTCCCGTACCCCTTCTTCGCCCTATAAATTCCCAAATATTCCGAAAACCCTCAGGGAGACTCTAGATCGGAAGTTCCACCGCCGCAAGCCTATGTAGCCACCAAAAACCAATTGGGACCCAGTTCCGGCACCCTGCCAGAGGGGGATCATCTTCGGTGGCCATCTTCATCATCCCGGGGGTCACCACGATCAGGAGGGAGTAGTCCACCCTCGGGGATGAGGGTTCGTACCAGTACCTATGTGTTTAATCTCTCTTTCCCTCTCTCTCGTGCGCGATCTTGAGATGTCACAATCTTGATGTATCATGGGCTTTGTTAACATAGAAGGATCATACGATGTTTCTCCCATCTCTACTCTTGTTGTGATGAATTGAGTCTTTACCCTTTGAAGTTTTGTCTTGTCGGATTGAATGTTCAGATCTGAGAAAACACATGATATATGTCTTGCATACGAATACCTGCGGTGACAATGGGGTATTAGTTTGATTCACTTGATATATGTTATGGCACTCAACTTGCATATTCCCGCGGTGACCTTGGGGTAATCTATGCATAGGGGTTGATGCACGTTTTTATTATCTTTTATCTGATAGAACCTTTGGGGTCTCCTTGTAGTTCTTTGTGTGGATTGAGTACCATGAATCTAGAATTGTTTGATACATATCGTAGAATTAACTCATGGGTACTCGTGGTGACATTGGGTATCTAGGTGACATTAGAGTTGGTTGATATGCACGATATGTCGTTATTTTAGTACGAACTCTTGATTAGATCGATTGGAAAGAATAGCTTGCTATTATTTTAGTACGAACTCTAGGATAGATTGATCGGAAAGTATATCTTTGAGGTGGTTTCGTACCCTACAAACAATTTCTATCTTTTGTTCTCCGCTAATAGGAACTCGGGAGTGATTCTTTATTGCACTTTGAGGGATAATCATATGATCCAACTATGTTAGCATTGTTGAGAGATTGCACTAGTGAAAGTATGCACCCTAGGCCTCATTTTCTATTATTGCAATACCGTTGTGCTCTGTTTTATCATTTACTACCTTGCTGTTTTTTATTGTTCGCACTACAAAAGCTCATATCTACTATCCATACTACACTTTTATCACCATCTCTTCGCCGAACTAGTGCACCTATACAATTTGCTATTGTATTGGGTGTGTTGGGGACACAAGAGATTTCTTCTATTTTATTGCAGGGTTGCTTGAGAGACTATCTTCATCCTACACCTCCCACGGATTGATAAACCTTAGGTCATCCACTTGAGGGAAATTGCTATTGTCCTACAAAACTTCGCGCTTGGGGGCCCAACACATGTCTACAAGAATAAAGTTGCGTAGTAGACATCAAGCTCTTTTCTGATGCTGTTGCCAGGGAGGTGAGTACATGAAGGTATATCTTTAGATCTTGAAATCGAATATTTTAGTTTCTTGTTTTATCACTAGTTTGGTTTATAAAAGAAAACTAAATAAAAAATGGAATTGAGGTTGCATCATATTATGGATCATCTTTCTAATGTCTTTCTTGAAAATGATGGTTGGGAAAATTGTGCTCAATTGATAGAAGAAGAATTTAATAAAATGATTGGCATGAATGATGAGCATGATTGCAATGTTGTTAGTATGAATTATTTGAATATCCATGAGGTTAATGATGATTGCACTATCCATGATAGTGATGTCTCCTACAAGGTTGTCAATTTTTGTGGAGTAAATTAGGAGTGCACACACACACCAAAAAGGGAAGATAGATTTTGTAAGAAGCATAAATATTTAGAAACAAAAAAGTTGCCAGGGAGGCTAGATGATTGTGCTGAAAGATTTAATATTTTTCGCCATCCTTGTTAACTTTGCAATGAATGTGGTCATTTAAATCTCCAATGCTATTTGTTTCATGATCAAATCGTGTCCAAAAATTGTGATAACTTGATTACCCTTGAGTATCATAAAGAGCTTAGTCTTCTTTTTGGGTATGAAGAAATGAAACATATAACTAAGGGTATTGCAAAATTTAATCTCAACAGATTTCTTCATTTTGATCTAGAGGAAATTTATATGTTTTGTGCGATAAATTGCATTGAGAATCCTTATATTTCGTACTATCTAAAGACAAGAAAACAAATAGAGTATTAAGAGAGTACTAATGAAAGGGAAAATATTTCCCAATACCCTCCTAGTGTTTATTATGATGAATCGCGTAAAGAGGAGGAGCTTCCTATCCAATCAATCTCTTCCACGAGAAGCTTGAAAAAATCGATTAAACCCACATGTGAGGTGGTGAAGAAGAAAAAGAAAAGAAGAAAAAGTAGAGGTTAAAAGGTAACTCTCCCAAGTAATATTGCTCCTATCACCATTGTGCCTCATGAAAGTGAATCAAATATGTTGATGGCGGATGGTGATATTGAGTATGATTTTGTGATGCCTACTACTCGTTGTGATGATTATGATTAAGAAGACAATGATGTCTCCTATGACCTTGAAGATCTTTTTGGCACTTGCTTGGAAGAATATGATAATAATGTTTGTTATACTATTGGTTCCATTCATGCTATTGATAAGAATGATTATGATGATATGCAAAACCACAATCTTCGGGATGCTATGTTTGATGAGTATGAAATGTTTGAAGATTTATTTGCTGAAAATAAAGCTTGTCCCAAGCTTGGGGATGCTTTGCATAATTAATATGATCCTTTGATTCCTTCTACTTTCGATAAGAAAATTTATTATGATGATAGCATGCCTCCTATTTATGATGATTACAATGATGAAAGTGGGTTTGGAAGAGTGTCAACTCTAGGTAGTAAGGATCCCACTATTTTGGAGGGTGTTGAATCTGATTACAATATTGATGAAAGTGGATTTGGAGAGGTCATGACTTTATTTAGTGATGCATCCACTATTTTGGAAGAGGTTTCAATTGACTATGATGATAACAAATTTGCTACCTATGATGATTATTATGATGACATGTATGCCATAACGAGTAATAAATTTTCTATGCTTTTGGATCATGAAAAGAATGCTTTATGTGATGGTTATATGGATGAATCTATTCATGATTCTAATGAAAATTATTATGAGAGAGGAACTTATGATTCATGATGCTCTTGTTATGTTTCAATCTTTATCTTTTATGCGAGCATCGTTGAACTCATCATGCCTAGCTAAAAGGCATTAAAAAGCGCTTGTTGGGAGACAACCCAACACTTTTATCTACTGTTTTTTTGTGTTCACATGATTATGCTACTGTAGTAATCATGTTTTATTGATTTTGTTTCAATAAAGTGGCAAGTAAAGCCTTTGGGATCATGTTCAGTGATACTTGATTTGATCTTGTTGAAAAACAAAAACTTTTGCGTTCACGAAAATTACTCTCATTTTTAACAGAAGAGTGATTTTGAGTTTATTCTTTCTGCAGAAGGTTAATATACAAATTTCTCACATGGAACTTATTTTTTTCATAGTTTTTGGAGTAGCAGAAGTATGGTTTGAGTACAGATTACTACAGACTGTTCTGTTTTTGACAGATTCTGTTTTCAATGCATAGTTTGCTTGTTTCCTAGTTTCTATGGCTTATATTTCTCAATATAAATTGTAGAAATGATATGCTACATTAGGCATTGTGTGGAAACAATTATGAATCTTGTCTTTGACAATACCAAAAGCGAAATGGTTTGCTCTTTATCATACTAACCTATCTCACAAAGTTTCGTTAAGTTTTGTGTGGTTGAAGTTTCCAAGTTTTGCATGAGATGTCGATATGAGGAGAATAATGACTGACAAGATCCTAAGCTTCGGGATGCCGAAGGAAGCCTAAGGTAATATTCAAGTAATATCCAAGCAACCAAGCTTGGGGATGCCCTGGAAGGCATCCCCTCTTTCGTCCCCAACATTATCGGTAACCTCACTTGGAGCTATGTTTTCATTCGTCACATGATATGTGTTTTGCTTAGAGCATCAATTTATTTTGTTAGGATTTGCCTGATGTTATTTACAATAATGTTTTGCATCTTTTATTTCAATAAAAGTGGCAATGATAGCCTTTGCCATGCTTTTTTTGCAAGTATACTTGTTGCTATTTGAAAACAAAAAGTTTACCGTTGTTGCAAAAATTCCATAGAAAAGTCATAATCTTTGGAGTTTAAGAAGTATTGATACCCTTGCATTCTTTACAGACTGTACTGTTTTGGCAGATTGCTTTTATGTTTGCATATGTTTGCTTGTTTAATGATTCTATTTGAGGATAGGAGTATTAAATATTCAGAGGCATTAAGTATGCAATGTTGAACAATAATTTTTGTGGTTTGCTACAGTATAATTGATAAGGTTTTTGCATTGGTTTATACTAACTTATCTCATGAATTCTTGTTGTGTTTTGTGTGGATGAAGTTTTTGAGATTTAGGGAAACCGTGATATAAAAGGAATTAAGGAGACACAAAAGCTCAAGCCTAGGGATGCCCAAGGCACCCCAAGATAATATTTCGAGAAGTCTCAAGCATCTAAGCTTGGGGATGCCCCGGTAGGCATCCCACCTTTCTGCTTCAACAATTATCGGTTAGTATCGGTTGAGCCTAAGTTTTTGCTTCTTCACATGATGTGTGCTATTCTTAGAATGTCATTTTATTTTGTTTTGTTTGCTGTTTTAATAAATTACTTAGATCTGAAAGTTTTTAAATAGGAGAGAGTCCTCAAATAGCTACCCATGTACATAACTACTCGCTTGATCATCACTTATATCTTTTAGGAGTAGTTTGTCATTTACTCTTGTGCTTCACTTATATCCTATGAGTAAATTGTTGAATAAATTGAATGTAATAAAGTTGAAATTATATGTTCATATCATGCCTAGTGGTAGCTTCACGTTGGGTTTAGAAAGTGAAATCTTTTGAGGCTTGACAATCACAATATTGGTCATACAAGCAATTCATGAATGATTCGTAGAAGGAAGATAACTTTGACATGCAAATACACTATCTTGGAAATCTTTTGTGATTGTGATCCCCTATCAAAATATTATATGCCAAAATTGTTGATGTTGGACAAGGAAGACAATGTAATTATTTATGTTTGTTCATATTCTCATAGAAGTTATATTGTCATAGATCCTTCAACATGTGGTGCTTGCCCCCTATCTTTGCTAGCCAAAAATTCCACACCAAGTAGAGATACTACTTGTGCATCCAAAAGCCCTTAAACCCAAATATTGTTTTGAGAGTCCACCATACCTACCTAAGGATTGGGTCGGATCATTCAAGTAAGTTTTCATCGGTGCAATAATTCAATAAAATTGCTTGTAAAAGTGTTAGATCATTTACTATAAGAGAAAATTGAGCGTTGGACGAACTTGTGATAGCGAAGAATAAAAGCGATAGACTACATAATAAAGGTTGCTATGACAAGGGGCAATATAATGTGACGTTCTTTTGCACTAAGGGGTTCAGCATACAAACAAATAAGCGCATGGAAACCTCTGCTTCCCTCTGCGAAGGGCCTATCTTTACTTTTATGTATTTACTTTTATGCACATATGTCTAGTTAAAGGGCCTATCTTCTCTATTCCCTTTTATTTTTCTCTCTTGGCAAGCATCATGTGGTGAGGAAAGATCTAGGCACATATGTGTAGTTGAATATGGGTAGCATGAATTATTATTGTTGACATCACCCTTGAGGTGAATACGTTGGGAGGCAAAACTATGAGCCCCTATCTTTCTATGTGTCCGGTTGAAACATTTTGCTCATGTGTATGCGGTGAGTGTTAGCAATCATAGAAGACTATATGATGGTTGAGTATGTGGAGCTCTTACTTAAACTCTGTTGAATAAGTTGAATTATGATTGCTTGGTGACTGAGAACATAGGTTGTTGAGTTTCAAGAGAATTCGTTGTTTGAACCTTAACATGTGAATTGGTTGCTACTATAACATGAGAAGTTTTAAAGAAAGAATTGTCGTTATGATGCTAGGAAAAGTGATTGAAATTGTCATTGATCAAACTTGTGCACTTTGCTAGCATTCACACTTCATAAATTATTTCTTTTATCATTTACCTACTCGAGGACGAGTAGGAATTAAGCTTGGGGATGCTGATACGTCTCCAATGTATCTATAATTTATGAAGTATTCATGCCATGTTTACAATAATCTTATATGGTTTTGGTATGATTTGCATGGAACTAACCCGGACTGACGCTGCTTTCAGCAGAACTACTGTGGTGTTGTTTTTTGTGCAGAAATGAAAGTTCTCCAAACACCGTGAAACTTTTTGTGGATTTTTTATGGACCAAGAGAGAACCATTGGGCCAGAGCAGCACCTGGGGGGGGGGGGGTACCCCGAGGGGGGCACAACCCACCAGGGCGCGCCTGGGCCCCCAGGCATGCCCTGGTGGATTGTGCCCACCTCGGCAGCCTCTTATACCCCTTCTTCGCCCTATAAATTCCCAAATATTCTGAAAACCCTCAAGGATACCCTAGATCATAAGTTCCACTGCCGCAAGCATCTGTAGCCACCAAAAACCAATGGGGACCCCATTCCGACATCCCACCGGAGGGTGGGATCATTTCCGGTGGCTATCTTCAACATCCTGGCGGCCACCACAATGAGGAGGGAGTAGTCCACCCTCGGGGCTAAGGGTTTGTACCAGTAGCTAAGTGTTTAATATCTCTCGCACACGATCTTGAGATGTCACAATCTCGATGTATCATGGGCTTTGTTAACATAGATGGATCATATGATGTTTCTCCCCTCTCTACTCTTGTTGTGATGAATTGAGTCTTTACCCTTTGAAGTTTTGTTTTGTCGGATTGAATGTTCAGATCTAAGAACAAATGATATATGTCTTGCATATGAATACCTGTGGTGACAATGGGGTATTATTTTGATTCACTTGATATAAGTTATGGCACTCAACTTGCGAATTCCTGCAGTGACTTTGGGGGAATCTATGCATAGGGTTTTATGCACGTTTTTATTATCTTTTCTCCGAAGAAATTTTGGGTTCTCCTTGTAGTTATTTGTGTGGATTGAGTATTATGAATCTGAAATTGTTTGATACATATCGTAGAATTAACGCATGGGTACTCGCGGTGACATTGGGGTATCTAGGTGACATTAGAATTGGTTGATATGCATCATATGGTGTTATTTTAGTACGAACTCTTGATTAGATCGATCGGAAAGAATAGCTTGATGTTATTTTAGTACGAACTCTAGGATAGATTGATCAAAAAGAATAGCTTTGAGGTGGTTTCGTACCCTACAAACAATTTCTATCTTTTGTTCTCTGCTAATAGGAACTCGGGAGTGATTCTTTATTGCACTTTGAGGGATAATCTTATGATCCAACTATGTTAGCATTGTTGAGAATTGCACTAGTGAAAGTATGTACCCTAGGCCTCATTTTCTATTATTGCAATACCGTTTGTGCTCTGTTTTATCATTTACTCCCTTGCTGTTTTTTATTGTTCGCATTACAAAAACTCATATCTACTATCCATACTACACTTTTATCACCATCTCTTCGCCGAACTAGTGCACCTATACAATTTGCTATTGTATTGGGTGTGTTGGGGACACAAGAGATTTCTTGTATTTAATTGGAGGGTTGTTTGAGAGAGATTATATTCATCCTACGCCCCCCACGGACTGATAAACCTTAGGTCATCCACTTGATGGAAAATTGCTATTGTCCTACAAAACTCTGCGCTTGGAGGCCCAACACGTGTCTACAAGAATAAAGTTGTGTAGTACATATTAGGGTTCTCTGTCATATGGATGCTAGCGACACTATCGTATACGTGAGCCAGAAGGCGCAAGCGGTCCCGGGCCAAGTAAGGTGGCACCCGTGGGAATACAGTGCGTGAGGCCGCAAAGTGTTACGTGCTAGATTGGTGTGAATTAGGATCGGGGTCCTGATAGCTTTGGTATCAGAGCCTGATGCATGTAGGATTACCAAGCCAAACTTGTCAAAGTCGAGTCTAGAAATGCTTTAGTTATATAAGGGAATTTATTGTGGAAGGGAACATAACGCTCTTTTTACTCCTTAACCTTATGCCCTTCTGATCTGAGTCGTCCTATCTTTTCTACGGGGATTAAGAACTAGGCTTCTCATCCTTCTATCAAGATCATGTGTTACTAATCCGTAGACTTGTAGGAATGATGGATTCAAGTCTTAGTTCAGTTCTTACTACCTCTGTGTGTTGACAGTTGATCTCGGAACCTTGATATTATGATGTTGAGTGGTTATGCCACCATGTTGCAGGATGTCTTGAATCTTTTTTAGCATTTAGAGCCATTATGTTGCCCGAGTCATCCTAGGTTTCTAAAATGTCTGATGCACTTGCAAATATTTCCTCCATGTTCCCGATGTTCCTTTGGGCCAGATTAACCACACTAACCAGTGCGTTGAGGTACTCTATTACCTCAACATATATGTTGGAGCTATTATTATGACCCTAGGTATCTTAGAGAATCACCTAGTAATCCAGCAATGCTTATATTCCCAGTGTGATGATTCTGGTCGTCATTCTCGAAAGCATCCCGTGATGCCATTTAGTTAGTAGGCATTCTATTCATGGGTTTTTGAACCCGAGATTCACTCTACTCATTCATGTTGATAATGTTTGCTAGTTCCTTTAGGATATTAGTAACCTTTGCGATAGTCCTCGAGGTTCGTGGTATATCCTTCTTCCAAATACCACGAACTGCTCATGGCAGAAGTTCTTCCTTGAACTAAAATATCATAACAAGAGTGCTCTTGATGTGTTATCCATTATGGTCGTGACTCTGCCAGTCCTATCTTTCTACATGGGTTACCCGAGAGAAATGTTGAGCTTTGTTTGACATACGAATCTATGCATACACAACTCAGAAAGTGAAAAAGAAAAACTTCTACGAACTCTTTTTCTCTTGTTTCATAAAAAGCTTAAACAACACCTAGGTTTTCAGCAAAGATTATAACTAACCATGTCGACAATAACTCCTAAAAATTATATTAACTCATATCAATGACATAATCAACTAGCAAGCAATAATAGGATATCTCAAACAGCAACACATTGTCAAAACAATCATGATACAATATGATAATAGTGGTATCTCGCTAGCCCTTTCTGAGACCGCAAAATATAAATGAAGAGCACCTCCAAAGTTCAAGCAGCGACTAAACATTGTAATTCATGGTAGAAAAGATCCAGTCATGATGCACCCAACATTAGCTACACACAATGCATCAGCATGACAATAGTTCTCTCAAGTTCTGGCGCTTATTTGAGAAGGTGATGACACAACATAAAAGTAAATAGATAGTCCCTTCGTAGAGGGAAATAGTGATTTGAAGAGGTGCCAGAGCTCAAGTCTTAAAACAGAGGTAAATGAAATTTTGAGACATGCACCCTTCCCATTTACTTCACGACAATCAGTTATCAATATCTTCCATGCTAAACACGCTAGTGGCGGTTCACAGGCGGAAAAGTAAAGGTTATGACTCCATTGGGAGTTTTTGTTTAATTATTTGAGAGATCAATTCTTTTTGCAATTTGGGACTGGGCATCCCTATTACCGCCCTTTCCTCGTGCGATGGCAAGTGAATAAATACTCGACCTAAGAATAACCCGCTTAGCATGGAAGATACTGACTACCTCTTGTCGTTCCATGAACGATTCAGGAACACAAAAGGGATATTTATTTGAAGTTTTTAGAGATGGCACATGCAAATTTACTTAGGACGGCAGGGTAATACCGGATATAGGTAGGTATAGTGGACTCATTTGGAATAACTTGGGTTTCAGGTTTTTGATTTACAAGCCGAGTTCCCACTTAGTACAGCGAAGGCTAGCAAATAGGTTGAGAAGCGGCCAGCTAGAGAGCAACAACGGTTATGAACATGCATTATGCATAAGTAACATTGGATACTAGCATGAGTAGGATATGAATACCATGAACATAAATAGCATAGAGGCTATGTTGGTTTTGATTCAACTACATGCATGAACATGTGCCAAGTCAAGCCACTCGAACATTCATAGGAGGATACCATATCATCATACTACATCACAATCATTTTAACGTAATGTTGATATCCAAGATAAGTCATTATTCACTCCTAGCTACTTATGCATGGCATGAGGAACTATAATCTCTAATTGTCATTATAAACATGTTTAATCATAATAGGCTGAATCATGGATACTAGGTTAAACATATTTACAAAAATAGAACAAGTAGAGTTCATACCCGTTTCTCTCTGCCACGGCCAATTCAGCTAATGTCGTCATTATTTCCTTCCACTTGCACGGCCGAACGATTTGAAAAAAATAATAGTGCAAGAGTGCCATGGACTAAGCTGGAATCTGCAAACATTTTTTTCAAAAAGGAGAAGACAATGTAGCATGGGATCTTTGTCAGATCAACAATAATGCAAATGAGAGCCACTCAACATTTTCATCATGGTCTTCTCCTTAGTATGACTCAATAAAAAGGAAAGAAATTTAGAGAAACACACTTAAATATTTTTGGAGTTTTTGTTTTTTTGTAAATGAGCAAATGAAAAGAGAAAAGCAAAAACGAGAAAAACTATTTACATGGAAAGCTCCCAACAAGTTAAAGAAGAACTAGGAAATCTTTTTGGGTTTTCTTTTTAGTGCTACAACAATTTAAACTAGGAACAAAAATAAAAAAGAAGCAAGAAACATATTTTTGGATTTTCTCAAAGTTTTTCAAACACACAAGAAGAAAGCAAGAAAATAAATTAAACATGTATGATACAATGAAAAAGTGTGGACACCGACAACTGGAATGAAATGTGTGAACACGAATGTAATGTCGGTGGGAATACGTACTCCCCAAGCTTAGGCTTTTGGCCTAACTTGGTAATAAGTGAGTAGCATGTGTAATGCACTACCAAAAAAAGACACATCCGTGACATTTTTGGCCGAACGAATTTTTTTCCTGTCATGCTTATGACACTTCTATGATGATAATTGTGACAAAACCCGGTATCATCATAGATGTGGTGGGATGCTACTTCTATGAAAAAAAATCATGACAGAAAATGGGATTTTCATCTTGGGAGGGACGGAAACGCAGATGCATTACATTCTTTGGGCCGTCCATGATGGAAAAACCATGGTAGAAGCGAGGGAGGGGAAAATATCAGGGAGTTCCCGGTTACGGTGGGTGGTCGTGGGCCGAGCGATGCGCGTTTCTCTTGTACACATACGCGCATGGGGGCGAGGCGTTGGGCTCTAACTGAACCCGAGCGAGGCGTTCACCTAACTGAACCCGAGCGATTGCACTATAGGGTACGCATTACTGAACCCGAGTGCTCGTTTGATGGCTGTTAACTGAACCTGATTGAGCGATTCCTTCGTTCACTACTGCTGCTAACTGAAGCCGATCGAACCTGCTGCCTCCTTTCCTTGATGAATAGTGAGTGTTGTTGGGGGGGTTTGGATGAACAGTTCCCGGTGGGGGTTTGGATGAATAGGACCCCGTGGTGTTGCTGCTGGATGAACAGGACCTCGATCGATCGAGCCGGTTGGGCATGGATGAACAAGACCCCGTGGAGGGCTGGATGAACAGGACCCTGTGGAGGTATGGTTGAACAGTAGCCAGTGGAGGGCTGGTTGAACAGTAGCCGGTGGAGGGCTGGATGAATAGTAGCCCGTGGAGGGGTGGTTGAACAGGACCCCGTGGAGAGGGCTGGTTGAATAGTAGCCGGTGGAGGAGCGGTGGAGGCTAGATGAACAGGAGCCCGTGGATGAATAGTCGCAGGTGGGGGCTGGAGGAGGTCGACGGTGGAGATGAACAGTATCCCGTGGAGTCCCGTTTTGCGGTACACCACATCCCTCCCGATGAATAGGACCCCCGTTTCGATTGTAGCGCTCCAACACAAGTTTGTTTCCTCCATTTTGCGATACGCCACACCCCTCCCGATCAACAGGACCCCGTTGAGGGAGTCCTGGATTTGGGGGTATCCGGACAGCCGGACTATATAGTTGGGCCGGACTGTTGGACTACGAAGATACAAGATTGAAGACTTCGTCTCGTGTCCGGATGGGACTCTCCTTTGCGTGGATAGCAAGATTGGCAATTCGGATATTAGATCTCCTTCTCTGTAATCGAATCTGTGTAACCCTAGCCCCCTCCGGTGTCTATATAAACCGGAGGGTTTAGTCCGTAGGACAAGAACAATCATAACCATAGGCTAGCTCTTAGGGTTTAGCCTCTACGATCTCGTGGTAGATCAACTCTTGTAATACTCATATCATCAAGATCAATCAAGCAGGAAGTAGGGTATTACCTCCATCGAGAGGGCCTGAACCTGGGTAAACATCGTGTCCCCAGTCTCCTGTTACCATTAGCCTTAGACGCACAGTTCGGGACCCCCTACCCGAGATCCGCCGGTTTTGACACCGACATTGGTGCTTTCATTGAGAGTTACTCCGTGTCAGCGCTGTAAGGCTCGATGGCTCCTTCAATCATCGACAATGACGCGTTCCAGGGTGAGACTTTTCTCCCCGGATAGATCTTCGTGTTCGGCGGCTTCGCACTGCCGGCCAATTCGCTTGGCCATCTGGAGCAGATCGACGGCTACGCCCCTGGCCATCAGGTCAGATTCGGAAACTTGAATCACACGGCTAGCATCCGCGGAGACCTGATCTTCAACGGATCCGAGCCTATGCCGGGAGCGCCGAACGGTCATGATGAGCATGACTTAGATCTGCTATTATACAATATTCGGGATATTGCACCTGCAGCAGCTCCGAACCTAAATCCGGGGCAGATCGCGTCGTCCGTGGACGGGTGGATGGACCCCGCCACGGAGGCCGCATACTCATCGGCATTGGAGCTGGACACAGACTCCACCTCTAAGGAAATCTGTGTCGCCGGACCCCCGGACTCGTTTCCGGCCACGGGTCTCGGACCACGCGCATCCATACCCATCGAAGCTAATTGGGCACCAATCATGGAGTTCACTGCCACGGATATCTTTCAGCGCTCGCCCTTTGGCAACATGCTAAACTCTTTAAGGTATCTCTCTTTGTCAGAAGACTCTTGGCCGAACTGTGTCCGGCTCGAGTGGGATACAGACGACGAAGAAAATCATGACCAACCGACCACCCACTTCATAGCCAATGTCGATGACCTAACAGACATGCTTGACTTCGACTCCGACGACATCGACGGTATGGATGTCGATGCAGGGGACGATCTGGAACTACCACCCATGGGACGCTGGACTACCACCTCATCATATGACATATACATGGTGGACACGCCTAAGGAGGACAACTGTGACAAAAAGGATACAACGGAGGATAAACCCCCCGGACAAAAGCCAAAACGTCGGCGCAGGCGCCGCTCTAAGTCCAGTCACAGTAAAAATAGCGATAACAGCGCAAGAAAAATTGACACTCCGGTCGACTCCAAAGGCAACAATGACCATATGGACCTAGCAATGGAGGAGGATGAGCCAGGCCATGCTGAACACAGCCCGGAGCAGACGCCCGATCACAGCGATCCCGAGGGCCGAACTCATCTACCTACATCCGGAGAGGAGGACAATTCGGTCGACGATGCATTCATCATCCTAGAAAAAGCGTTTGGAACAAGATAACCTCCGCAGAAGGCTTATGGCCACTGCGAGGAGCCTGAAGAAGCAGAAGCAAAGGCTTAAGGCCGCGCAGGATACGCTCAACCACAGATGGAATAAAGTGCTAGACACTGAAGAAATATATGGCGATGATCGCCACACAAAGAGCTACCCAAAACGCAAACTGCTGCCCGAATTCAACGATGAGGCCGTAGAGCCCATTCCGCCGAAGAACAATACGGCCAATCGGCCGAACCAACCCCTTCCTGGCCGCGATAGAGCAGCCACTGACACCGCACACAATTTACGTGAGCTCCTGGACAAAAATGTCGGCGCAACCTGGTCCATCTATGGATCCAGAGGACATGCTCCGATGCGGGATTATTGTCACCAAAACGATCACCACTGATAGAATACCAGTTTAGAATCAACACCAAACACAACAACAGTCGACAGCATGCCACGACATGTCCAGATACAGGGGGGCTACGCACCCTCTGTGCTTCACCGACATGGTGTTGGATCACAAATTTCTACAAGGATTCAAACCCGTGAACATAGAGGCCTACGATGGAACGACAGACCCTGGGGTCTGGATTGAGGATTTTATCCTTCATATCCACATGGCTCGTGGAGATGACCTCCACGCCATCAAATACCTTCCCCTCAAGTTGAAAGGGCCAGCTCGGCACTGGTTGAAAAGCCTCCCCGAAAATTCAATCTGAAGTTGGGAGGAACTTGAGGATGCTTTCAGGGCCAATTTTCAAGGGACCTATGTCTGACCTCCGGACGCGGACGATTTAAGTCATATAATACTACAGCCTGGAGAGTCAGCCTGTAAGCTTTGGAACAGATTTCTCACTAAGAAGAATCAAATTGTTGACTGTCCGGATGCCGAAGCCCTAGCGGCCTTCAAGCACAGTATCCGGGACGAGTGGCTTGCCAGACACCTCGGCCAAGAAAAGCCGAGGACAATGGCGGCCTTAATAAGCCTTATGACCCGCTTTTGCGCGGGTGAGGACAACTGGTTGGCCCGTAGAGGCACCCGTGACTCAGGCACATCCAAAATGAGGGATGGCAACGGGAAGCCACAGCGCAATAAGAACAAGCATCGAAACAATGAAGAAAGTCTGGACAACACGGCGGTCAATGCCGGATTCAGGGGCTCTCGACCCGGTCAAAGAAATAAGCCATTTAAAGGCAGCAAAGAGGGACCGTCAGGCCTGAACAAAGTCCTGGACAAATTATGCCAAATTCATGGCACCCCCGAAAAACCTGCGAATCACACTCACAGAGAATGCTGGGTCTTCAAGCAGGCCGGCAAGTTAAACTCCGAACACAAGGAAAGAGAAACACCAAGTGAAGACGAGGATGAGCCTCGCAACCCGAACACTCGGGGACAAAAAAAATTCCCACCAGAAGTCAAAACAGTAAACATGATCTACGTGACTCACATACCACAGAGATGGCGCAAACGCGCGCTCAGAGACATATATGTTGTAGAGCCTGTTGCCCCCAAATTCAACCCCTGGTCGGCCTGCCCGATCACCTTTGATCACAGGGACCACCCGACTACTATCCGGCACGGGGGATCGGCTACCTTGGTGCTCGACCCAATAATTGATGGATACCATCTCACTCGAGTCCTCATGGACGACGACAGTAGTCTTAATCTGATAAATCTGGATACCGTCCGCGAGATGGGGATAGACCCATCCAGAATTAGCCAAATTAACACCACCTTTAAAGGAGTGATACTAGGCGTTGAGGCCCGTTGCAAGGGCTCCCTCGTATTGGAGGTGATATTCGGTTCTCCCGACAACCTCAGAAGCGAAGAATTACTCTTCGACGTCGCTCCTTTCCGAAGCGGTTATCATGCCTTACTCGGAAGAACGTCCTTCGCTCGCTTCAACGCAGTACCACACTACGCCTACCATAAACTAAAGATGCCCGGTCCACGTCATGTAATCACTGTTAGCGGAAACACATAGTGTTCCTTACGCGCAGAAGAGTATGTGGCGGCTCTAGCAGCCGGACACTAAGCGGCCTCTCCTACCAGAACGCATGATCGGTCGTTAAGACTACAGACATAGTTAGACGAGTCCGGTGCACCACCGTCGGTAACAACCCAGATAAACCTGAGCTGGGTGCTATACATATACCCCCATAGATGGTACCAGGGGCTGCAAACATGTAATAAGGTCCACAATTCGGCTTGACCTTATTAATATGCCAATATCTCACATTTCTAACATCCATTGAGAATAACCAACTTTTCGCATGCTTACTCTTTTACATGAGTTCTCATTTTTACAGACACTATTTGTGCGATACCCTTCCAGGATACGGCACAACGGAGACAAAGGCGCAGACGTGCAGCAGGGCCCCACTCAAAGGTTTCTCTTTAGATTAAGCCCCTGTGTAAACCTTCTTTACTGTCTCTTGTTGCTTGAGATCCCATGGGTGTTCAACACACTCACAGGGGATACTGGTGTTATAGGCATTTCGCCACGACAGATCAATGCACGTACCTCGGAATACAGGGTTCATAATCGAGGGCATTGCTCAACCCAGTATATGTTATAAAGTCCGAATACCTTCGGGAGTGTTCGGTGTTGCGAGTTTGGCCTTATATGCATCAGCTCCGAATCATGTCTTTGGTCAAATGTTGGGTTTGCCCGGCTCCTGGGTTTGTTGCCTTACATTCCGTTCTATCGGCTAAGGTGGCCAAAGGAGAACTACTGTGATTGTGCCCTGGTTATTCCGGATGAGCACCTCAGTAGAGAAAGCCGAAAACTGACTGTCATGATACAGCGAGAGACTGGTCAACCACTCGAGGACTCATCAGAATCTTTAGGATTCCTTCGCATTAAAGAAGGACTGCTTCCCGGTCATGTACATACACGCCCCTATCCGGATGCACGCGAAGGTACTAGGGGCTACATAGTAGCCCCACCGTCAAACTCCTATGGCTAAGTGAAAGTGTTAAAGCTATATAGTCTGGTTGCCTAGTTCGACGTGCGATCACCTCCTTAATGGACCAAGACGTTGGATCAAGTGTGATTACGCACATTTTCTAGAACACCCCCGCATTATATGCATGGGGGCGAAAGCCAACGACTGGTAACTTTCAGGTTATATACATACATAAACGACCGCACAGGAGGCACTATAACACTTTCAGGCGAAAGTATAAACACATCCTTTATAATTAAAACAATTTTTTTTACAATTAAACGACTTGTCACTCGAACATGACACTCTTCGAACACTTAGCCTTTATTTTGCGGGCACCTTCTATGACCTGCTCAAAATAGTGATCGGCTGGGTCCGGGCTTCCTGCCGAACTCTGGCTTGTAATGTTGGTGGCCTCCATATCCGCCCAATACGTCTTAACACGGGTAAGAGCCATCCGTGCACCCTCTACGCACGTTGATCTCCTCATGGCATCGATTTGAGATACAGCACCAAGGAATTGTTGCACTAAACCAAAATAACTACCCGGCCTTGGTCCCTTTGGCCATAGATGGTCTATTACAGACCTCATTGCAAGACCGGACAACCTATGGATCTCGGCAAGCGGCCATCCTCTCACTCAATGGCAGCGGAGGCGTCGGAGCATTGAATTGCGACCAGAACAGCCTTTCTATTTCATTATCTTTTTGATCCTTGAAGAACTTGGTCGCATCAGACGCACTTTTTGCCAGATCTGCATACGCGTCTGTAGCGCTCCAAAGCTGATCCAGAGGAGCATACTTGGGGTCTCCAAACTTCATCCGCAACACATAGGGGCTTCCAGTTGTGATGTCTCCGGCCTGTCGAAGCTCCTCCCGCGTAGCTCTAATTTCAGAACGCGTCTCCTAGGCCGCATCCAGGGCCTTCTTGAGGTCAGCCGACTTTGCCTGATTCTCCTTCTCGAGGAGCTCATACCGGCCAGCGGCATCCCTCAGCTCCACAGCCATCTCGGCTATTTTATCTTCGCTTCGGCGATGAGCAGCTTGTTCGGCTCTCAAATCTTCGACCGCCTTTAGAGCAGCCGCATTGCTAGCCTGGGCTTGTTCCTTAGCCAGGGCAAGTTCCGCCCTCAGGGCCTCCACGGCAGTAGCTCTTCCTACAGCCAAAACATATCATATTAACATTATGCTCTTCTTGATATTTCATAAACATATGAGGAAATAAGAGCACATACTCTGTGACTCGTCAAGCCGCTTATTTACAAGCGTGATGTCGGCATCCACCACATCAATCTGTCACCTCAGTTCTGCAAAATCAGCGGTCCGGTGTATCGCCGGACCCTTAGCAACATGCGCATGAATGCAGCACGATCATTACTTGGGAGTGTGATCCCCCGCTTGCCGCCTAGGGCTGGCAACCAGAGTCTCAGGGGCTACTATCTATACGGAGCACACCTATCGTGTGCGGTACAACCAAAAAATTACGTGTTTTGTTGCGTACCTCAAAGCCTTTGAGCAGGCTCGTAAAAGCTTCATTCAACCCGCTGGTGACAGATGAAATCTTCTCCAACACCATACCCATTAACATACGGTGATCCTCCAAGAGAGCAGCTTCCTCTAGAAGGCCCGTCAGTGTGTTCGGCCGGGCGCCGGACTATCCCGAACCCTTCTTACTGCTCTCCATGGGAGCCGAACACGCCGGGCTCGGGGTGGCTGAAGTGTTAGCTTCCGGCCTCGATGGATCTGGACTCCTCCGTGACGACACCTCAGGGTTGCCCGCCCCATGGGGCGGAGAGACAGGTGGGCTTTCACTCTCCATCATCTCCGGAAGAAGATCCCCTGAAGACGAACTCTGTTGAGAAGTGCTACTAGCCAGACTGCAAAAAATAGATCCTGGTTATTGTTCTCGGAGGAGGAAGCAATATCTTGTTATGTACGATTAACTTACAGCTCGGTGGAGGGCTGGCCCGTTTGCGGGCATGGTGCGGTGAGGACGCCCTCCGGGGCAGGGCCCCCTGGTGAAGTATTCTTCCCTTGTTTAGGCACCTCAGTCTCCAAGTCTTCGGAGGCAGCCCTCTTCTTCCCGCGGGGGGAGGAAACCTTAGATTCACCTCCCCGATTATCCTCCTTAGTGGAGACAGTAATTCCCCCGGTTTGGATGAGCAATGTGTGAAGCTCGGCTTCTCTATTCTTCCCTTCGTCTTTCCCCGAGGGCAATTGACTTAGCACTTGTTTAAACATCCTGGCTATCGCAGGACTAGGCGAGCCTTCGGGAAGTGGGGCCGGACACCTGATCCTCTCCGCCTTGCGGAGCCATTCCTGGCCGCGGACAAGTTTTCAAAATAATGTTGTGATAAATATAAACGAAGTGTTAGGTTACAGGGTTACTTACTTGGGTATCTGGGCGGTTGAAGCTCAGGCCCGCATCCTCGGTGGTGTCCGGACACTTTACTCTTGGTCCGAAGAATAACTTATACATCCCTTCGAGTGTCATGCCGAAGAACTGCTGAATGGTTCACGGACCTTCTTGGTTGAACTCCCACATCCGGAGAGGTCGACGTTTGCACGGCAGGGCCCGTCGAACTAGCATTACTTGAATGATTCTGACAAGACTGATATCCCTCTCAAGAAGCTCCCGAATGCGGTTCTGCAATGTCGGTACATCATTGGCACGTCCCTAGTCCAGTCCCACGTTGGCCCATGATGCCAGTTGAGGCGGAGGGACCAAGCGGAAGGCGGGGGCAGCCGCCCACTTTGTGCCTCGGGGAGTTGTGACGTAGAACCACCTCCATTGCCATAGATCGGACACCTCCGGGAAGGAACCTTCTAGCCATGGGGCATCGGCATTTTTGCTTATGGCAGCGCCTCCCCACTCCGCATGTCGCCCCTCAATCACCTTCGGCTTTACATTGAAGGTCTTGAGCCATAAGCCGAAGTGTGGGGTGATGTGGAGGAAGGCTTCATACATGACGATAAACGACGAGATGTGAAGGATGGAGTCTGGAGCTAGATCGTGAAAATCTAGCCCATAATTGAACATGAGCCCTCTCACAAAGGGATCTAGGGTAAAACCTAAGCCTAAGAGGAAGTGAGAAACGAATACAACGCTCTCGTTGGGTTCGGGAGTGGGGATGACCTGCCCTGGAGCAGGAAGCCTGTGCTTGACGTCAGCGGTCAGATATCTGGCCTCCCTGAGCTTCACAATGTCCTCCTTTGTGACGGAGGAGGCCATCCACCGACCTTGAAGATTCGATCCGGACATGATTGAAGATCCGAAGTGCCTAAGCTTGAGCTTCGGGTGCTGGAACTCGAGATGCGGAAAGGCACAAGCATGGTAAGAAAGGGATGGGCCTCGACCCCTCTATAAAGGGGGAGAATATCAAACGTCCTTAGCGTAACCGTTTGGGACTTGCCTAAAAACACGGAGTCATGCCAACAGGCATAGTTGGGGTACCCGCACCCGTATTGATGAGAATCCCACGATAAGACACGATCTCTTCTTCGACAAGGCGTGCCAATAAAACCGCCTTGCAGTGTGTGTCGTGGCAGGCTGCGAAAAAACGGTTCGTATTAAACTAGGCTGCAGCGTAAGGACACGCTGTGAAAAATTGTCAGTAGATTAGATTCATAAAGTATCGTGCTCTCTACGGTGGTGTATGGAAATTATTTTGCAGAGCCGGACATGATCCTTGTGTTCAAAATCCTCTACGGAGTATTTGGAGATGGAACCCGCCTTGCAATGCCGAAGACAATCCGCATGCCGGACTCATCGTCATTGAAGCTTGGTTCAGGGGCTACTGAGGGAGTCCTGGATTTGGGGGTATCCGGACAGCCGGACTATATACTTTGGTTGGACTGTTGGACTATGAAGATACAAGATTGAAGACTTCATCCCGTGTCTGGATGGGACTCTCCTTTGCGTGGAAAGCAAGCATGGCGATTCGGATATTAGATCTCCTTCTCTGTAACCGACTCTGTGTAACCCTAGCCCCCTCCGATGTATATATAAACTGGAGGGTTTACTCCGTAGGACAAGAACAATCATAACCATAGGCTAGCTCTTAGGGTTTAGCCTCTATGATCTCGTGGTAGATCAACTCTTCTAATACTCATATCATCAAGATCAATCAATCAGGAAGTAGGGTATTACCTCCATTGAGAGGGCCCAAACCTGGGTAAACATTGTGTCCCCAGTCTCCGGTTACAATTAGCCTTAGACGCACAGTTCGGGACCCCCTACCCGAGATCCGCCGGTTTTGACACCAACACCCGTGTCAACCGTAGGAGGTCCAACGTTAGTCCGTTTCCTCATTTTTTGCGGTACGTCAGACCCCTCCCGATGAACAGGATCCTGTTTCGACCGTGGCCGGTCGAACACAAGGCTGTTTCCTATGTTCTGCGGTACGCGGGGCCTCATTTCCATCGGCTGTTCTGTCCAAGCCGGTTGGCTCCCGATGAACACCACGCATTCCGTTGCCTCCCCATGAACACGAGCATTTTTGTTGCCTCCCCATGAGCATGACGACGACACAGTTTCTCTATTCTGACCTAGCCATGTACACGAGCCCTGGCCGTACATATGCGCTAGTAGGCGTTCGAGACCCCGCCCGTATGTACGTACATGGCTGTATTTACTTTCTTGGACCTTGGCCGTTGTACGTACGTGTACATGCTACGTGCGCGGCTTTACTACGACACGTGTGCACCTCTACATCGACCAGTATGTACGTACACGTTCGCGACGAGAATGACAACACTACGTACGCTTCGACCAGGTGGGACCCGACTGTCAGGCACTTCCTAGCGTGTGAATATGTAGTTGGTGGGTCCCAGCAGTCAGGGGGCGAATCATTTTTTTGCCCATAATATGGACGCACTTCCTTGCATGCGAAGATGTAGCTGGTGGGTCCCAGCTATCAGGGGGAAACATTTTTTTTCGCGAAATACGGTGGCCCATCCGGTGGGTCCCTGCTGTCAGGTGGAGGAATCATTATTTTCCAAGTAAGGAGGCACTTCCTTGCTGCGGCCGTGGGCCCAGCTGTCAGCCTCTCCATGTATTGTACTCTTCCGATGGAAGTCGTTCCTTGACCACGTTGACCACATCGCACCAAGAGCACCAGGGCAGTGGACGACGGCGAGGCCTAGGAGGGGGACGATGCAGATCCAGGGAAGACACGACAGTGGATGCCCAAGCGGAGGGGAGTACGAGGGTTCACTGGTTCAGCTTCGGTGTCAGGCTGCCATCGCCGCAGAATAACAGGGGGTGTGGGTGAGTGGAGGGATGGCCTGGCCAGCGGTGGGAGTAGTAGGGGGTGGTGAGGCCTCCGCGGCAGCAATGCCGGCCACGGGAGGCAGGAGCAGGTGGCACAACCAACGCTGCTTTGGGCGGCTAGAGCAAGAAGACTAGAGATTGAAGAAGCACTACAGCCGTTGGATGGACATCATGCGGTCACTGGAGCTAGAATAGTTCATATTGACTAAGTTGACAAAGCCCACCATCCCCGTCAACTTAGTAGGCCCACAAGTCAGCCTCCCACTATGCTGGGTCCCAGCTAGCAGGGGGAGTATTCATTTTTTTGTGCATAATAAGGAGGCACTCCCTTGCGTGCGAAGATACGGCTGGTGGGTCTGACCTGTCAGCGGCTGGTGGGTCCGACCTGTCAGCGGCTGGTGGGTCCGACCTGTCAGCGGCTGGTGGGTCCGACCTGCCAGCCCTGATCCTAAGGCACAACAATCTATCATGTAACACAACATATCACTTTGCGGCCTTACACACGGTATTCCCACGGGTGCCACCTTACCTAACCCGGGACCGTTTGCACATTTTGGCTCACGTATATGATAGTACCACTAGCATCCATATGACAAAGAACCCGAGTGTAACGCACTGGATACAACTTTCCATATTCGTAACTCCAACTCTTGCCTTTTCCGGAGATGCGATATGTTATTTCCTTCGTGGTTGGGGTTTTTCGTTTGTTTTGCATTTTGTTGCATGCCATGCCCATCATTGTCATATTGTATTTTGCCATCCTATGTTGTTGCATCATGGTCATAATTGTTGCATTGTGCTTCTTGTCATATTGCATTCCCCACTCTCATCATGTTCATGGTGCGAGTCATCTTGTTGTGATGGGTGTGTGCATCACTCCTTGCCATCTATCTCTCAAACCATGCCCATGCATCATCACCTCCTTCTCTCTTTCATGTATTTGCAAGTGACCTTTTCCCCTCCTCCATAATTGTTCATTTTTTTCCTGATGCTAGTGCACCTCATCATTAACCTCTCTGACAAACGTCATCTATTTTGGAGTTGTTTTGGTTGGGTTAAAAATGGCTCAAGTTTGAATTATATTCAAACTTGAAATTATTTGTATACCTTTAAAAATGGCCAAAACAATTTATTCAAATACTGCATAAATCCAGGACTGCATATATATCTTTATCCCTGTGAGTTTCCTTCCCAAAACGCCTGGCCTTTTCAATCTTGGAGCTGTCTAATTATTTTAGGCAGAATAAAAGAAAAGAAAAGGACTCACCTTATCCGAAGCCACCTGGGCCTTTTCCCTCCAACCAGCCCACCTCACTTACCTCTTTCAGCCCAGGGAGGCCACCAATGCCGATCCCTCCTGTTCTTCTTCTAGCCTCTGTACGGCAGCTCATCCAGCAGGTTCACGTCGACGCTTGTGTTGATTTCATGGCCGGAGCTGCTCCCTTCACACTATAAATCATGCCCCCAACCCTAGGGTTCCCTGGTCGCTCCATTCCCCTCTCCTCCTTCTCCTGCCGCCGCCAGGTGAGGCCTCTCCATGCAATAGCCGTCGCCATGGCCGGGAGGAGCTCAAGCCCGTCCCCGGCTTGTACGCCTCCGTCCTCTGCGTTGCTGCCACGGGGAGAGATTCGCGGCACTCGACATCGTCTCCTTCATCCACGCACGCATCCACGAGCCTCGGATCGACCTCCCCGACGACCTTTGCTTCCCTTGCTTCCTCTGCTTCACGGACGCCAAGTCGGAGGCCTCTTCTCGTTGCCGACCTCTCCTTCTTCTTCCTCGGGTCTACCTCGCCGCCGGCTAAATTCGTCGCGTCCCCGCGCTCATTCGACTCCTCCGAGCCCCTCTACGTGAGCAGTCGGGCTTCCCTGTACCTTTTTCTTGTTGGTTGCCTCCTTTGTCGCCGGTTGCTTGCATGCCTGATGGTTCCTCCACCGTCACTTTGGTCATCGGCAAGGTTGCTATGCTTCCTCTGTTTCTTCAGCGCACGCAGCGCCTCGTCTGCAACTCGTGCGCATGCACCAGGGCGGCAGGGCCTGCCCATCTTCTTGTTCACCGTAGGTCTCTGCCCTAAGTCGAGCTCCTACTCGTGCCTGAGCGCACGCACGCACACGAATCCGGCAAGAAGCTGCCGCTCACCCGCACACAGCCTCGTCAGTTTCCGCACCCCCATTGGTGATCTTCTGCACCTGCAGCCGCTGCTTCCTCCCGTCGCCGGCAAGCATCACCGGGCATCCAGGGCCGTAGTTGTGGCCATGCCTCGCCACAGCTCCTACCATCGCCCAACCGTGCCAACACCCGCATATGCGCAGCCACACCACATCCACGTACGCCCGCCGTAGCTCTGCATCCACCGCATGCGCCATGCTTGCTCGCTGCCGTCGCCGCTGAGATCCCCGTGTGCGCTACAGTTTGGGTCCTGGTCACGTTGCCCATATGCTTTATCTTGCGCCGATTTCCCTTTGCATCACCAACACAAAGCTAGCCCAATTTTTGCCCTGTTTTTCTTTACTCGAGCCAAGTCCTCCTGGGCCGCTGCAGGTTGCTGCAATCTGGCCCGTGCATTTTTTACCAGTGTGTATTTTAGCATTTTCCAATGCATTCTTATTTACAGAAACTCCCCCTGTTTTGGATTGCTCATATCTAAATATCCATGCATCCAAATGAAACATGTCTTATATGTAAAATGCTTAGAATTTCGTCTAGTTTCACAATATGCTGCTTTCATCCATGCTAAAAATGTTTAATATTCTGTTTGTTTAAATTTGCTCAAATGCCATGTTAACATGATTTATTTCATAACTAAATAACCGTAGCTCCAATTTTAGTAAACTTTATATGTAAATGGGGTGGAAAAATGCCTAGATTAACATGGTGTACTTTGTTTTATTGTTTAACAACTCTAAAATTTTGTTTAGGGCAGAACAGTACCAAATTCATAATTTGCATATGGGGATTTTTCGGAATTGTTGTTTGTAACTTCCGGCCTCATTTAAACTTGCCTAGATAGGTAGTTTTCTCTTGCTTCACCTCTTGCCATGTTTAACAACATTTTATGTTGTTGTGTACCTAAACGAGAGTGAACTAAATAAAGGTTGTGAAGTTTTGTCAATATGCAACTCGTTGCATATTAAGCTCCACTTAATTGGTAGTGTTGATTGTTGCACTTTGCCATGCCTTGCTCTTTAAACCGGACATGCATCATACTTGGTTGTGCATCATGCCATGTTTATGCTTGTGTATTTACCATGTTGTTTGTTTCTTTCCGGTGTTGCTTCTTAGTTCCAGTAATGTTGCGATTGTGAGGATTCATTCGACTACTCCCGTTCGTCTTCTTCATGGACTCGTTCTTCTTCCTTGCGGGATTTCAGGCAAGATGACCGTGACCTTGGATCTCAGTACTATCATTGCTATGCTAGTTGCTTCGTTCTATCGCTTTGCTGCGCTACCTATCACTTGTTCTTCAAGCCTTCCCAAATTGCCATGTCAGCCTCTAACCTTTTCACCCTCCTAGCAAACCGTTGCTTGGGTTTGTTACCGCTTTGCTCAACCCCTCTTATAGTGTTGTTAGTTGCAGGTGAAGTTGAAGATTGCTCCATGGTGGACAGGGTTATGTTGGGATATCACAATATCTCTTATTTAATTAATGCATCTATATACTTGGTAAAGGGTGGAAGACTCGGCCTTATGCCTGGTGTTTTGTTCCACTCTTGTCGCCCTAGTTTCCGTCATACCGGTGTTATGTTCCCGAATTTTGTGTTCCTTACGCGGTTGGGTGATTTATGGGACCCCCTTGATAGTTCGCTTTGAATAAAACTCCTCCAGCAAGGCCCAACCTTGGTTTTACCATTTGCCTCACCACCACCTATACCTTTCCCTTGGGTCGGCCAACCGAGGGTCATCTTTATTTTAGCCCCCCCCCCCCCGGCCAATGCTTGTCTAAGTGTTGGTCCGAACCGGGCAGACTACGGGGCCACCTCGGGGCAACTCAAGGGCTGGTTTTACTCGTAGGCTGACCTATCCGGTCTTGCCCTGAGAACGAGATATATGCAGCTCCTATCGGGATTGTTGGCCATCGGGCAGCTTTGCTGGTCTTGTTTTACCATTGTCGAAATGTCTTGTAAACCGGGATTCCGAGTCTGATCGGGTCTTCCTGGGAGAAGGTATATCCTTCATTGATCGCGAGAGCTTATCATGGGCTAAGTTGGGACACCCCTGCAGGGTTTAAACTTTCGAAAGCCATGCCTGCGGTTATGCAGCAGATGGGAATTTGTTAATGTCCGGTTGTAGATAACTTGACACCAGATACGAATTAAAACACATCAACCGTGTGTGTAGCCGTGATGGTCTCTTTTCGGCGGAGTCCGGGAAGTGAACACGGTTTTGGGTTATGTTTGGCGTAAGTAGGAGTTCAGGATCACCTCTTGATCATTGCTAGCTTCACGACCGTTCCATTGCTCCTCTTCTCGCTCTTATTTGCGTATGTTAGCCACCATATATGCTTACTCGCTGCTGCAACCTCACTACTTTACCCCCCCTTCCTTACCCTTTAAGCTTTGCTAGTCTTGATACCCATGGTAATGGGATTGCTGAGTCCTCGTGGCTCACAGATTACTACAACAACAGTTGCAGGTACAGGTTATGCGATGATCATGACGCGAGAGTGATGTTTGCTTGTTTTGGAGTTCTTCTTCTGCTTCTTCTTCGATGAGGGGATAGGTTCCAGGTCGACAGCCTGGGCTAGCAGGGTGGATGTCATTTGAGTTTCTGTTTTTGTTTCATCCGTAGTCGGATGGTGCTCTTACGTAAGATGATGTTGTATTCGTGTGGCATTGTATGCCTTTGGTACGTATCCCCATCTATTATGTAATGTTGATGTAATGATATCCACCTTGCAAAAGCATTTCAATATGCGGTTCTATCCTTGGTGGGACCTTCGAGTCTCTTTAGGATAGTATTGCATATTGGGAGTGACAAGTTGGTATCAGAGCCTCGACCGACCATAGGAGCCCCCTTGATTGTTGGCCGTTGTTGAGTCTAGAAAAAAAACTATTTTTGAGTCTTAGGATTATATATATCAGAGAGTAGGATTCTTTTTACTCCTCAGCCCCCTTCGTCGCTCTGGTGAGGACTCGTAACGTAGATGTTTTGTCTTTCCTCTCCTCAAATTTCACAATTTTTTTTAGGATCACGCGGGTATCTTGGGATCGTTACGATATTCTTATGACGAGAACATTGTTCTTGGTGCCTCCTGACATTTAGGGGTTGTAGCAGTGTCCCGGGGAGTTGAGCTCCGAGGTGTTGTCATCATAATTTTATCGTTGCAGTTCTGGAATACCTGAGTTTTGCCGACATTGAAAATCTCTTTTATGCAGTTGTTGGTGAGATAACCTCGACCCCACCCAGTACTGGGGAGTTCGGGAGTATTGCCATAGCTTGTATAACAGATGCTTTTCGAAGGTTGAGATACACGATTTCCGAAGGTTTCTTGGTTATGTGTTGACGGATGGATACAGCTTTGATGTAGGGATTGTTAGTTTTGGGTGAGATATATATTGCTTCCCCTGTATCCCCAACACCAGATTGCATAACCAGAAAGTTTCAGGAGTTTATAGATGGGAATTCAAGTAGCTACTAGAATATCTTTCCGACATATGCATGATATGGGATTGAGTAAATCTCTATCATATGTTTGTTTCCGGCTTATTCTGCAAGCCAAATCCTTCGTTTTGTTTTATTTGTGGTATTCGAGTTGCTTCGATGTCAAGTGTTGAATCCATACCTTTCCCTAATCGGTGTTCTCATATTTCCATGTGAATATTAATCCTTCTTATTTGTCAAGATTGTCATCCCAATTATATTTCCAACCGTTGCGCTTCTCTTTGAGATGATCCCATCATTCTCCCCATCCGCAAGATCAATTATCAGTTCTTCGCAACTGTGTTTCTTCCTCTGTCCCAAGTTGCCTCTGTTTCCCGCCCTCCCACCCTTTTTTTTCTTCAAGGACTCAAATTTCTTAATCAAGTATCCTTTTGTTGATGGGAAGTCTCTCCATTCTTTTCCTTCAATGTTCTTATCCGGTGATTTCCCATGAAGATGCTCAACAGTTTCAAGTTCATCATTCTTCATTCTCGTATTCTTTTCCGATGGATCCAATTCAAGCTTTCGGTGTTGATCATATCCCTTTCCTCGTTTCAAATGTTCTTCCATGTCGGTGCACCTCTTAATTGTTCACCTCTCTCTATTCTTATCCGGAGTGCTCAAGATATCTCAGAAGAATCATGTTTTCGTTCTTAATCCGTTCGAGTTACTTCGAGGTTTTTATCTCATAAAAGCTATTTAATTCTACCGGTGCAATCTCTATTTCAAGCAATCCTTCAATGATGTTTCTTTTGAGTGGGCCCTAACCCACAGGTCTTTTTCCAGGATCTTACCTGACTCTCCTAATTTTCCCGGAGCTATTCCCAAATTCATTTCAAAGTTTGATGCAAGAACGAATTATCATCAGTCAAATGTCATTCTCCAAGATCTTTCAAATTCTTTCGTCGTTGGTTCAACCTTTCTAATTTTCATTCTGGAGTGTCTCAACAATTTTTGGTGTTGTTTCCTCGTCGTCATTTCAAGATAGAAGAAGAGTTTTCCTCTAAATCTTGCCCTTCTCTCAACGATTCGTGGTTATAGCTTGATGTTATCCTCTCGAATTATTCCATTTGTCAGATATTCATTTTTCTTACCCATCTGGAGTATGTCAGGAGTTGTTTTTCCATTTCTTTTCACCGCATCGTCCTAGAAGAATTCTTCGTCCTCACATTTCAGTTACCGTTATCCAATTATTCTGGTGCTTCGTTCAAGTGTTCCATAATCAGCTCATGATCTCTTTGTCCTTTTTGCATCGAAATCCCCTCGAGCATATTGGTTCTTCTAATTCTTCCCGGTAATTCATTCTCTTTCATCAGTCATTTCCGAATTCTTACGGTGGTTCGTTCAAGATTCTTTTTCCTTGATTATCATGTTAATTCATTCGTTCTTTCCAATCCTACCGGTGGTTCATGAAGACTTTCTCAAGTTTTATGATATACCCCCCTTAATCCTTTTTACGAGAATAAGTAGTATGCCAAATCCGTTGCTTGTCATCAATTTAAATTGGTGAAGGATACGCATAACGTAATTCTTATCATTGTTTCATCCAAGTGATCTAGTTTCTTCTTTCTAGAGTTGTTCATCATGTCATTTTTCTCGGTTCTAGATGCTTCATCTTTTCTTTTACGGAGTTCCAAGTTTTTCTCGGGAATATCGTCACGAAGCTCCATCTAAATCATTGCAATACTTCACCTTGTGTTTTCAACTTCTCTTTCTTTCTATCATCCTTTTATTACCGGAGTTCTTCATGGAAACTCTACATGGTGATTCGTCAAGGATTCCTTTCATTCTTCAATTGCTCTTCAAGATTTCTCTCGGAGTTATGATCCGCCAAGCTATACTCAAAATTAAATAGGGTGCTCAACACATGTTTTGTTTTGAGGAGCTCAAGTATTCTTCATCTTGCATTCCAAAGTGCAATTCTTTCTACCTTATCTTTTGAGGTGGTGTTATGTCACTCTTGACAATTTCCTTCATGTTTCATGATTCATATGTTGTCAAGAATGAGGTATTTTAAATCCATCATTTTATCTTCGTTCAAGAGATCTTTTCGACCAATCAACTTCTTTGTTGGAGTTATCTTGTGTCAGATTTCACCTAAAACCTTTTCCTTAAGGGTTGTTGCTATTTGTGGTGATTATGCATGACCCAAGCTTGCTCTTTATCCTCCTGGTGGAAGAAGTTTTCATCTCTTTGTCGATCTCAAAGCAAGCAATTGTTTTCGTTAGTGGCAGAATGTCATCTCATAGTCTTGAGATGTTTTCCATAAGCCCACTACAAGCTTATACGTTTCGTTGTTGGTTTTCCAACAACCCAGTTGTAACCTTCTTGGAAGGGTGCTTTCCAAGCTCATTTGTGGCAGAAGTTGGCATTCCCTTATCCATTCTGTTATTCCAATGATCTATCTTCTATTCTTTCTTCCGGAGGCTTTGTGATGTTGCTCTCTTTGACGCATCATCTTGTTTTGTCAAGATCATGTTCTTTTATTGCTTTCCCATTTAACCGGAGTGTTGTGTCCTATCTTCAAGTTCTTTTCATCTTATCAAGTCTTGCATCTCTTTTCAACCGGAGTGTTGTCCGAATTTGATATTCCTTGTTCCTTATTTATCTCGTTTCAACCAGAGTGGTTTCAATTCCTTCTTGTCCATTGTGCTCGTCATTCATAGCTTTGCAACTCCAAGGTTCACATGATGTTCCTTGTTTCTCTTTTCTATCGGAGTGCTACCAATTCCGTTCAACTCCGTTGTGTTCTTCTTTCAACTTTTCAACCTCTCAAGGTTCATTGGTTTCACTTGTTTGTCAAAGAAGCAACTTAGTTTACCTCTTATCATCCTCTTCCTTTTCCCTCCGGTGCCATCCTAGATCTCAGGACGAGATCCTCTCGTAGTGGTGGAGTGTTGTAATGCCCCGGATAAAACTTTCCATATTCGTAACTCCAACTCTTGCCTTTTCCGGAGATGCGATATGTTATTTCCTTCGTGGTTGGGTTTTTGTCGTTTGTTTTGCATTTTGTTGCATGCCATGCCCATCATTGTCATATTGTATTTTGCCATCCTATGTTGTTGCATCATGGTCATAATTGTTGCATTGTGCTTCTTGTCATATTGCATTCCCCATGCTCATCATGTTCGTGGTGCGAGTCATCTTGTTGTGATGGGTGTGTGCATCACTCCTTGCCGTCTATCTCTCAAACCATGCCCATGCATCATCACCTCCTTCTCTCTTTCATGTTTTTGCAAGTGACCTTTTCCCCTCCTCCATAATTGTTCATTTTTTCCTGATGCTAGTGCACCTCATCCTTAACCTCTCTGACAAACGTCATTTATTTTGGAGTTGTTTTGGTTGGGTTAAAAATGGCTCGAGTTTGAATTTAATTCAAACTTGAAATTATTTTTATACCTTCAAATGGCCAAAACAATTTATTCCAATACTGCATAAATCCAGGACTGCATATATATCTTTATCCCTGTGAGTTTCCTTCCCAAAACCCCTGGCCTTTTCAATCTTGGAGGTGTCTAATTATTTTAGGCAGAATAAAAGAAAAGAAAAGGACTCACCTTATCCGAAGCCACCTGGGCCTTTTCCCTCCAACCAGCCCACCTCACTTACCTCTTTCAACCCAGCAAGGCCACCAATGTCGATCCCTCCTGTTCTTCTTCTAGCCTCTATACGTCAGCTCATCCAGCAGGTCCACGTCGACGCTTGTGTTGATTTGACGGCCGCAGCTGCTCCCTTCACACTATAAATCATGCCCCCAACCCTAGGGTTCCCCTGGTCACTCCATTTCCCCCTCCTCCTTCTCCTGCCGCCGCCAGGTGAGGCCTCTCCATGCAATAGCCGTCGCCATGGCCGGGAGGAGCTCAAGCTCGTTCCCGGCTTGTATGCCTCCGTCCTTTGCGTTACTGCCATGGGGAGAGATTCGCGGCACTCGACGTTGTCTCCTTCGTCCACGCACGCGTCCACGAGCCTCGGATCGACCTCCCCGACGACCTCTGCTTCCCCTGCTTCCTCTGCTTCACGGATGCCAAGTCGGAGGCCTCTTCTCGTCGCCGACCTCTCCTTCTTCTTCTCGGGTCTACCTCGCCGCCGGCTAAATTCGCCACGTCCCCGAGCTTGTTCGACTCCTCCGAGCCCCTCTACGTGAGCAGCCGCGCTTCCCTGTACCTTTTTCTCGTTGGTTGCCTCCTCTGTCACCGGTTGCTTGCATGCCTGATGGTTCCTCCGTCGTCACTTTGGTCACCGGCAAGGTTGCTATGCTTCCTCTGTTTCTTCAGCGCACGCAGCGCCTCGTCTGCAACTCACGCGCATGCACCAGGGCGGCAGGGCCTGCCCATCTTCTTGTTCACCATAGGTCTCTGCCCCGAGTCGAGCTCCTGCTCGTGCCCGAGCGTACGCACGCACATGACTCCGGCAAGAAGCTACCGCTCACCCGCACACAACCTCGTCAGTTTCCGCACCCCAGCCGGTGATCTGCTACACCTGCAGCCGCTGCTTGCTCCCGTCGCCGCTAAGCATCACCAGGCATCCATGGCCGTAGTTGTGGCCATGCCTCGCCACAGCTCCTACCCTCGCCCAACCGAGCCAACACCCACACACGCACACCCACACCACATCCCTGTACGCCCGCCGTAGCTCTGCATCCACCGCATGCGCCATGCTTGCTCGCTGCCGTCGCCGCTGAGATCCCTGTGCACGCTTCAGTTTGGGTCCTGGTCGCGTTGCCCATATGCTTTATCTTGCGCCGATTTCCATTTGCATCACCAACACAAAGCTAGCCCAGTGGCTAGCGCAGCCAGTATCCATCCGAGGGGTGTGGGGTTCGAATCCCAGCTACCTTAATTTTTGCCCTGTTTTTCTTTACTGTTGCACGCGCACACGCTCAGGGCTCACTCGGGCCAAGTCCTCCTGGGACGCTGCAGGTTGCTGCAATCCGGCCCGTGCATTTTTTACCAGTCTGTATTTTAGCATTTTCCAATGCATTCTTATTTACAGAAAATGCCCCTGTTTTGCATTGCTCGTATCTAAATATCCATGCATCCAAATGAAACATGTCTTAAATGTAAAATGCTTAGAATTTAGTCTAGTTTCACAATATGCTGCTTTCATCCATGCTAAAAATGTTTAATATGCTGTTTGTTTAAATTTGCTCAAATGCCATGTTAAAATGATTTATTTCATAACTAAATAACCATAGCTCCAATTTTAATAAACTTTATATGTAAATGGGGTGGAAAAATGCCTAGATTAACATGGTGCACTTTGTTTTACTGTTTAACAACTCTAAAATTGTGTTTAGGGCTGAACAGTAACAAATTCATAATTTGCATATGGGGATTTTCTGGAATTGTTGTTTGTAACTTCCGGCCTCATTTAAACTTGCCTAGATAGGTAGTTTTCTCTTGCTTCACCTCTTGCCATGTTTAACAACATTTAATATTGTTGTGTACCTAAATGAGAGCGAACTAAATAAATGTTGTGAAGTTTTGTCAATATGCAACTCATTGCATATTAAGCTCCACTTAATTGGTAGTGTTGTTTGTTGCACTTTGCCATGCCATGCTCTTTAAACCGGACATGCATCATACTTGGTTGTGCATCATGCCATGTTTATGCTTGTGTGTTTACCATGTTGTTTGTTTCTTTCCGGTGTTGCTTCTTAGTTCTGGTAATGTTGCGATTGTGAGGATTCGTTTGACTACTCCCGTTCGTCTTCTTCATGGACTCGTTCTTCTTCCTTGCGGGATTTCAGGCAAGATGACCGTCACCTTGGATCTCACTAGTATCATTGCTATGCTAGTTGCTTCGTTCTATTGCTTTGCTGCGCTACCTATCACTTGTTCTTCAAGCCTTCCCAAATTGCCATGTCAGCCTCTAACCTTTTCACCCTTCCTAGCAAACCGTTGCTTGGCTATGTTACCGCTTTGCTCAGCCCCTTTTATAGCATTGTTAGTTGCAGGTGAAGTTGAAGATTGCTCCATGGTGGACAGGATTATGTTGGGACATCACAATATCTCTTATTTAATTAATGCATCTATATACTTGGTAAAGGGTGGAAGACTCAGCCTTATGCCTGGTGTTTTGTTCCACTCTTGCCGCCCTAGTTTCCGTCATACCGATGTTATGTTCCTGGATTTTGCGTTCCTTACGCGGTTGGGTGATTTATGGGACCCCCTTGATAGTTTGCTTTGAATAAAACTCCTCCAGCAAGGCCCAACCTTGGTTTTACCATTTGCCTCACCACCACCTATACCTTTCCCTTGGGTCGGCCAACCCGAGGGTCATCTTTATTTTAGCCCCCCCGGGGCCAATGCTTGTCTAAGTGTTGGTCCGAACTGGGCAGACTGCGGGGCCACCTCGGGGCAACTTGAGGGCTGGTTTTACTCGTAGGCTGACCTATCCGGTGTTGCCCTGAGAACGAGATATGTGCAGCTCCTATCGGGATTGTCAGCACATCAGGCGGCTTTGCTGGTCTTGTTTTACCATTGTAGAAATGTCTTGTAAACCGGGATTCCGAGTCTGATCGGGTCTTCTTGGGAGAAGGTATATCCTTCGTTGATCGTGAGAGCTTATCATGGGCTAAGTTGGGACACCCCTGCAGGGTTTAAACTTTCGAAATCCGTGCCCGCGGTTATGCGGCAGATGGGAATTTGTTAATGTCCGGTTGTAGATAACTTGACACCAGATACGAATTAAAATGCATCAACCGTGTGTGTAGCCTTGATGGTTTCTTTTCGGCGGAGTCCGGGAAGTGAACACGGTTTTGGGTTATGTTTGACGTAAATAGGAGTTCAGGATCACCTCTTGATCATTGCTAGCTTCACGACCGTTCCATTGCTCCTCTTCTCGCTCTTATTTGTGTATGTTAGCCACCATATATGCTTAGTCGCTGCTGCAACCTCACCACTTTACCCCTCTTCCTTACCCTTTAAGCTTTTCTAGTCTTGATACCCATGGTAATGGGATTAATGAGTCCTCGTGGCTCACAGATTACTACAACAATAGTTGCAGGTACAGGTTATGCGATGATAATGACACGAGAGCGATGTTTGCTTGTTTTGGAGTTCTTCTTCTGCTTCTTCTTTGATCAAGGGATAGGTTCCAGGTCGGCAGCCTGGGCTAGCAGGGTGGAAGTCGTTTGAGTTTCTGTTTGTGTTTCATCTGTAGTCGGATGGTGCTCTTATGTAAGATGATGTTGTATTCGTGTGGCATTGTATGCCTTTGGTATGTATCCCCATCTATTACGTAATGTTGATGTAATGATATCCACCTTGCAAAAGCATTTCAATATGCGGTTCTATCCTTGGTGGGACCTTCGAGTCTCTTTAGGATAGTACCGCATATTGGGCGTGACACCGGGCCGACATGACAAGTCGTAAACCCAAGGTGGCGCTAACTTACAGGGACATGCATACATGACCCAACAACGAACATGTCGGTCAACAATGTATGAACCCAAGTCGTAGCAAGCTACATGGACTTAAAGGAACAACGCGTGACATTTCCTCGAAGGGATAGACATAGGAATGAAGAAGGACACATGGCTACCATGGCCCAGTGGAAGCACTTGGAGACATTTCCTGGTAAGAGAGGCTACCAAGAATAAACAACTAGGTTATCGGATCCCACACATACCAAGCATTTCAATAATCATACACACAATATGCTCGATATGTGGAAATACAACGTGGCATCACAACATGACTCTACAACTTAAAGTATTTATTCAATAGGCTCTGAGGAGCAAAGTATTACAAGCATGGGTCTCATGACCCAACATTCAGAGCTCACAAACAACGGAAGCATAACATGTCTGAGCACAGACAACTACAAATGAAAAGGGCTGAGAAGCCTGACTATCTACAAGATCCTGCTAAGGGCACAAGATGTAGCTGAAGTAACAAGCTAAATGTCGAAGTCCACGCGAAACTACTAGTGAGACTGAAGTCTCTCTGCAAAAACATAAATTAAGCAAACATGAGTACAAATGTACCCAACAAGACATACATCAGAAATATCTACATATGCATCAGTATCAACAAAGGGATGGTGGGGTTTAGCTGCAGCAAGCCAGCTTTGACTCAGTGGCTAACCAGAACTACGACTGCAAGCAACTCTATGAGGTGGCGCACACGAGTCCACATATTCACCATATCAATACACCACTATGGATCCGCTCCCGTCTCCCTACGAGAACGCCATCCATAGCACTCACGCTTATCTTGCGCATTTTAGAGTATCCACTTTCACTTGTCTATGAAATGTATAGGCAACCCAGAGGTCCTTTACCACTGATGCGGCTATTCGAATAGATGATGTTAACCCTGCAGGGGTGTACTTCATCACACACGCTCTCACCACTTATCACCGTTTACACGACATGTGTCGGCGTTCTGGGAACGGGGGTCCCCAGACTTGCTTGCCTGCGGCCTGCGGCGTGGCTCGAGCAGTGGCCAAGTGCGGAACATCTTCATCGACTCAAGCTCAAGACCCTCGCGAGGAGCCAAGCCTCACGGGGCGGACGACAGGAAGCTTCCTCAGGAGTGGCCTCGCCAGGCAGGCTCGCGAGGAGGCGGAGAGATCAAGGCGAGGGTACCTCGTGAGGTGCTCCTGATGCAAGGCATGACGATCGGGGCCAGGCGAGCGCCAGGCGGGCGCCGGCCTGCGAAGTGTCCTTGTTTCCTCTTTGGTGCAAAGGGAGCAAGCACAGACCAAGGCATCAGGGAAAGGTTACCGTTTCGGTGCAACAAGACGAAGACCAGCAGGGCGGCAGGATGGAGGTCACCATGGAGCCCAAGACAGTGTCATCGTCAGAGTCTTTGGCAGTCGAAGACCAACTTTAGTCAGGATAAGTGTACTAGATGTTCCCCTTCAAAATGGCCGTTGTTGGTGCCCTTCCCGCTCAATATTTGGGAAGAGGGCCAGGGCCTCTATATATAGGGCTAGCCACCGCAGTAGAGAGGCATCGAGAGAGCTGGGATCGAATCCTTCCCAAGCAGAGCGACACCACAAGAACATCCCTCGCGAGGTTGTTCTTCCTTTATATGGTTCATCATCAGCCCCTGAGGCAATCCACACACCACACACTAGAGTAGGGTATTACACCACAATGGTGGCTTGAACTAGTATAAACTCCGTGTCGCTTGTGTTGTTCATCTTGCTAGCCTAGATTCTTAGCGAGGCCTTGGGATGTGGGTTGGTAGAGGAGAGATCTTCACACGCACCCCAGAGTTTGAACCTCAAGGGTCTGCCGGAACCCTACATCCGACATTTGGCGCGCCGGGTAGGGGTGCACCGGAATCTTTTCTTCCGCCGTCCTGCGTTCCATTGTCTGTCGCATCCATGGCTTTCGCTTGCCGAGCCCGTGCCGAGCGTCAGGCTGCTCTCACTGCCCATGTCGCCCAGACGGCTCCCGTTGGTGGGCCTCCTCGTCGTTACCCGTCGCCTGCAGCCCACGCCTCCACCGGCCCGGCGGGGAACGAGCAACAGGCGTCGTTGCTGCATCCCTCGGTGCGGTGGGAAGGCCGCACCGCCACCCCGTCGCTGACTCCAGCAGGCTCGTCGTCGCACGCTATCGCGCTCCTGCGGACACACATGCCGCGTTGCTCCTGGTGCGTGAGCTCCTGCGCTACCGCCCCGTCGACGACCTCTATGAAGAGTGGCTCGCTCACATCACCGAGCTCGTCTGCGCCGCAGGGGGCTCCCCTGCGCCGTCCCTTTCGCTGCATCGCCCTCTGTCCTGCGCGGGCAACATAGCTTCGGAGGCGCCTCCGCCGCCTCCTCCCCAAGAAGGCGTCCTAGCTCCAAGGCGCGTGGCCCCTGGGCGAGACCCACCGCGCCCAGCGCCCGCACAGCAAGAAAGGAGCTGCCAAGAAGTCCCTCGCCCTCAAGAAAGCGCCCGCGTGCTCCCTGCACCAGCACGCCATGATCGCATTCCTGCTCCAGCGCACTAAGACCCCGCGCTGCTCCTGCCGGCAGCGTGCGGAGACCCCCGGGATCAAGCCCTGTGTCAGCAAAGGCCCCCAGTAGCTACCGCAGGCTGCCGCGCCTTCACCGCCGAGCTGCGCAGCGTGGCCTGGCCGGGCAAGTTCAAGCCGGATCTGCCTCCTCGCTATGACGGCACCGCCGACCCTGCGGAGTTCCTCCAGCTCTATGAGCTGGGCATCGAAGCGGCCAACAGAGACAAAAAAGTCATGGCGAATTGGTTCCCCATGGTTCTCAAGGACGGTGCCCGCACTTGGCTCCTGAACTTGCCTCCCAACACGATCTCCTCTTGGGACGAGATGCACACCCGCTTCATCGCCAACTTCCAAGGCATTCGCGACCAGCCCCCAGCCATGAGTGACTTGCGCCGCATGAAGCAACAACCAGGAGAGACCCTGCAGAAGTACATCCAGCGCTTCAAGAACGCACGACTCAAGATCCCAGGGTGACTGAGGAGGCCATCATCTCAGCCTTCTCTGATGGTGTTCGTGACATCAAGATGAAGGAGGAGCTAGCAATCCACGAAGATTTGTGCACATCTCTGGAGCTGTTCAACTTGGCGACCAAGTGCGCCAGGGCTGAGGAGGGACGCCTCTCCCTCCTCGAGCTTCCAGCTGCTGATCCTAAAGAGAAGAAAGCCAAGGCCAAGGACGTGAAGCGCAAAGGAGCACTTGTGCTCGCAGCTGAGCCAGACACCAAGTGTGGCAGGGATCAACCGGAGTCGTCCAAGGGCAGCCGGTACTGCGTGTACCATGACCTCCACACTCACAATACCAACGAATGCCAAGATCTCAGGGCCGTGCGAGAAGGACATGACGGTCGACGCCCCGAGCGCAGTGATCGGGGCTATGGACGAGGAGGAGGAAGAGGTGGAGGACGATGGGAAGATCGTGGCCCTCGCCAAGGGTGGCGTGACCGACCTCGCGAGGACCGCTGGCAGGACCAGCCTCGCGAGGGGGCTTGGAGGGATCAGCCTCGCGAGGATCGCCCGCAAGGCAACGCAGGCCTCCCTCCTCTGCCACCGCCACCAAGGAGGAATGAAGACCAACATCAGGACGAGGGGGCTGGGGGCTTCCAGGAGCCGTGTGCTATCGCTTGCATCTTGGGCGGTGCTCAAGCCCCAGCCTCTCAGCGCATCTTCAAGCAGTTTGCTTGCGAGGTAAATGTAGTCCTCCCAAATCTCGAGGCCTTGCGCCCTCTCAGGTGGTCCATGCGCGCCATCACGTTCAGCTCAGCGGATCAGCTCAAGTGCGTAGCAATAGCTGGGGTCCTCCCGATGCTCTGTTCCCCAGTCATCAGCAATGTGCAGGTCACCAGGACCCTTATCGATGGTGGCACAGGGCTCAACATTCTGTCTGTCGAGACATTCAACAATCTCCAAGTGCCTTACGATCAACTTCAGCCAACCAAGCCTTTCTCAGGAGTCACTGATGGTTCTACCACCCCGATAGGGCAGGTCTGCCTCCCTGTCACCTTCGGACAGCGCAAAAACTATCATACATAGCTCATCGACTTCGATGTCGCCCACATTCACCTGCCGTACAACGCCATCCTCGAGTATCCAGCCGTGGCCAAGTTTATGGATGTGACTCACCATGGCTACAATGTCCTCAAGATGCCAGGAAGTGGTGGGGTCATCACAGTCCCCTGTGAGGAGAAGGATGCAGTGTGTTCTCTCGAGCGTGCCTTCCAGGCCGCGTCAATTGAAGACCCGGATCGCAAGAGCGGGAGCCTTCCTGAGGCAGTTCCCAAGAAGAAGGCATCACCTGGCCCGAGCCCTCAGGAGGCAGGCAGCTCCAGTGGCACGGCGCTAGGATCCGTGCCCGTTCCAGGGGTGCCTCCCTCCATTGCATAGGAAGGCGTGTCTGGCCCCCTCCTCGGGCAAGCCTCGGGGGCTCTCTCCTGGAGGGAGGCGCTAGGGCACCACTTGGAAGCGTGCTTCGCGGCACGTTTTCCTTAGGAAGGTATGAGGCAAGGAGGATCCAACCCTCAGGAGTTCATCACTAAAATCACCCAGGAGCTACAGGAGTCAAGAGTGATGCGCGGCAGCCGCCGCTTACCCGCCGTAGCTCCCCATCCAGGTGAGGATGGGGGGCTGCGCGTCTGCATCGACGTGCCAGGGCTCAACTGAGCCGCGTCTCAGGAGCGCCTCTGGCCTCCGCGTGTGGGATGTTGCAAGGGTCTGCCTCACAGCTATGTTCGCATGCCTCTCGGCCTGCCGAACGCGGCCGCTGCTCATTAGCGCCTGATGTGGAGCATTCTGGAGGCTCAGGAGGACAGGCACTGTGCGGTCCTGGCAGAGATGGAGATGGTCCTCGAGGAGCCGCCTGGGCCCCCGGAGCCTCCCGAGGCTCAGGGCCCTAGGGGCTCGTGAGGGTCAGCTTCCTCACCACGCGTCGTCCGCTACTCCAACATTCCTTCGTCTCCAACAGTATCAGGTGACATCTCGCAAGTTCCATTTCAGCTGGGAGCGCCCCTAGGGCTGCATCATTCCCATGTCGCGTGGGTCCATCCTTGTGGCGTGTATCTCTTTTGCTCATGTCTTTAGTTTACCTTGCTGGGGGCGCCCCTCGGGCTGCATTATCCCCAAGTCGCTCGGGCCTGACCCAGTGGCGTGTATCCCTCTCGCATCTGTCTAAGCCGATTTACTCTTCCATGCTTAACCTGCCTGTCATAATCTCCCGCTCGATTGACACCAACCTTTGGAGCTGCTCACCCTGGCACGACGCTTGTGCATGGGTCCGTCCCTGCAACATCGACAAACCTGAGTGGCTGAGCTCTGGCCGCGGCAGCCCCGCAAGGTGCCACCTCACCAGGCCCTCAATGCCCTCGTCACTCCCTGAGAGCAACTAGTGGCTGGCCGACAATCGTAATGGCAATCCTTGTTTTCCTTGTGATGAGTTTATAGGGTCTCTCTAAGGGACAGTGTCAGGCGAGGCCTTCGCGGTCTCTCTCTCTCTCACCCACATGAACCGCTTGTGCATTAAAGGGGGGGGCACCTGAGCATCGCGTTTCATGGGCTCTTACTGGCTCTCTGGCCCTCACCTCCTGGCCTTGTCCACGGCATCGCGACCTGGCATACCAGCGACAGCTGAGCTTGCTTGAGGGCCGGGACCCGAGGACGTAGAGCACGAAGGAAAGTGCGGGAGAGAGGGAGGATGCTCGCGAGGACCTCACCGGGCAACTCCCCAGTCGTTAACGCGCGGGTCCAGCGCCCCGCCAAGGAATGGCTTCTGGCTTGTGAGATAAGTCGCTCTCCGAAACTACTAGCTAACACAACACCAGCTCTGCACGTAATGCAGCCCTGTGACGGCGATGTTGCACTCCTTTTTCACCGAGCCACGGCTGCTTGAGCGCTAAGGGGGACCTCCTGAGCATCGCGCCTCGGAGGCACTTACTGGACCTCGGGCCACTCACCTCCTGGCCTTGACCACTGCATCACGACCTGGCATACCAGCGACGGCTGAAGCCTGCCTGGGGACCGGGACCTGTCAGGCAGAGCACCAAGCCCTCGTGAGGTAAGAAAGGAGGAACCGAGCCGAGACAGGACAAGCATCTCGCACTGCTTCGCGATAACGATAATATTAACGAAAGAAGTTACAGACGCTTTACATGCCCCCGCAGGGTACTTCCTTAGTTCCTCGCAGGGAACAAAAGGCGCAAATCCTAAGGAGCCCTAACTACAGGTGCCTCAGCGGCAGACGCCATCATCAACAGTGGGCCAAGTGAGGCCGGCGCCAACCCCATCCAGATCAGCCGCGCCGACCGCCGGGCGCACCAGCTCTGCTCCGGGAACGACGCAAGCTCGGGGGCTCGTAGCTGTCGTCACTCGTCTCCGGAGTCAGGAGAAGCTCGGGGGAGTCGCTGGACCCCCCCCGGCATATCCGCTGCTACCAGAGGAGCTGCTGGAAAGGCGGGCGGCAGGCTTGGTCATCGTCGCTCCGAAGCTCCAGCCGCTGTCCCTGGGGCAGCACTCCAGCCGGCATCCTTCCGCATCGAAGACCTTGAAGAACATCAAGGAGGCGCCGTCGTATTCTAGATGAATCACGAGGGTGCCCCCCGTTCGGCAGACCCTGGCAATCTCGCCCCAGCCTCGGGTCATGAAGACCTTGCCAGGGGCGACAACCTCGACCTCCGCTCCAGCCACGAGGGTGCTGCAGTCGGCGTGCTGCTGCCAGAGCTCGAGAGGCCCCCTCGGCGGCATCTCGAAGGCGAAGGAAGCAAGAAGGCGGGTCCAAGAGCTTGGAGGCATGGCGGCGTGAAGCACGAGCTCGCGAGAAGAGTCTGCAGCATGGACTCCAGGGGCGACGACCCGCGTCGCCGTGATCCGTCGGTGTCGCCGGCGGCGCGGGCGGCGCCGCTCGGCGCCTTCTTCCCCAGGACCTTCGACCTGGGCATACAAGGGCAATGGAAACCCGGGAGGAGGCCGCTCGTACCAAGGCCTCGAGTCTCCCGCCGAGCACCATCATCGCGGTAGCAGGGGACAGGCCGTTTCTTCAGCGGGAGTGGGACGGGCCCCTCTCGGGGGGCCTTCCCCTTCTCTTCGGCTGAGAACCGGCGGATCGGCGCCATTGTCGTCAAAAGGGAGCGAAGAAGAAGAGGCGAAGCAAGGAGAGATGGACTGGAAGGGCTCGCACTATTCCATACTTATAGCCGGAGGAGGGTAACTTTTGGCTTCCATGATCGCAGGTAATCATGACTCATTTTGCATGCAGGGACTTGTCATGTCGAGCGGTTGCTGAGGCGTCGTGGAGAAGCGGAGACACCCACGTCCAATCAACCGCCACACGACGCCCAAGGCCGCAAGCTATTGGGGCCCGCGGCGCTTCTCACTTGCCCCTTCGCTTCTCCGCTAAGCCAAGTCCGAGCGCGCCTTGGGCCCGGGGGCTACTGTCGGCATTCTGGGAACGGGGGTCCCCAGACTTGTGTGCCTGCGGCCTGCGACGTGGCTCGAGTAGTGGCCTAGTGCGGCCCATCTTCATCGACTCAAGCTCAAGACCCTCGCGAGGAGCCAAGCCTCGCGGGGCGGATGACAGGAAGCTTCCTGAGGAGTGGCCTCGCCAGGCAGGCTCACGAGGAGGCGGAGAGATCAAGGCGAGGGTACCTCGTGAGGTGCTCGTGACGCAATCCATGACGATCGGGGCCAGGCAGGCACCAGGCGGGCGCCGGCCTGCGCAGTGTCCTTGTTTCCTCTTTGGTTCAAAGGGAGCAAGCACGGACCAAGGCATCAGGCAAAGGCTACCGTTTCGGTGCAACAATACCAAGACCAGTAGGGCGGCAGGATGGAGGACACCATGGAGCCCAAGACGGCATCATCGTCAGAGTCTTTGGCAGTCAAAGACCAACTTCAGTCAGGATAAGTGTACTAGATGTTCCCCTTCCAAATGGTCGTTGTTGGCGCCCTTCCCGCTCAATATTTGGGAAGAGGGCCAGGGCCTCTATATATAGGGCTAGCCACCATAGTAGAGAGGCATCGAGAGAGCTGGGATCGAATCCTTCCCAAGCAGAGCGACACCATAAGAACATCCCTCGCGAGGCTGTTCTTCCTTTGTATGGTTCATCATCAGCCCCTGAGGTAATCCACATGCCACACACTAGAGTAGGATATTACACCATAATGGTGGCCTGAACCAGTATAAACTCCGTGTCCCCTGTGTTGTTCATATTGCTAGCCTAGATTCTTAACGAGGCCTTGGGACGTGGGTTGGAAGAGGAGAGATCTTTGCGCGCACCCCAGAGTTCGAACCTCAAGGGTCTGCCAAAACCCAATATCCGACAACATGTACTCATCAACCTTCAAGCCGAAGCCCATCGAGGGTGTCGGCCATGACCTGACTAACCACACAAGTACCTAGTCCAGGTTTATCGCCTATTCAGGTTCCATCCGCAGGGAGTCCGGCCGAGGTTTCCACATACGGTCCCGAACGATGTGTGCAGGGTTCCCGGGTCACCAACCAAGAAACTCGGTACACCGGGCCACATGCCTACCGCATCATGGCCTAGCCCTCGGGTCAGCGCTACGCATGGCCTCCAGCATACTACAAGCACCAGAAACTACTTGCAACTCCTGGACAGAGGACAGGGGCAGTTAATAAGTCGAGAGAGTCAATTAAGGAGCCCAATGCGTGGTAGTAGCTGTTCATGGATCAAAAACCCAAAACTCAGTTCCTGAGGACGGTTTCAATGAGACAACCCACCATGTACTCCTACATGGCCTCTCATCGCTACCTTTACCAAATCGTGTTCACACAATTAGGTCACACATAGTAGGACATGTTCATCACCATTCCAGTTCATTCTCGATGAATCAGACCTAGCTCAACTCTAATAAGTAGCAGGCATGACAAACAAACATGAATGACTAGGCACATCAGGGCTCAAGCAACTCCTACTAATGCTAGTGGGTTTCATCTATTTACAGTGGCAATGACAGGTCATGCAGAGGAAAGGGGTTCAGCTACTGCAGCATGTAATATATATATCGTCGTCGTCCTAATCTAGTAAAAGAGAGTAGAAGTGGGAGAGTGGGATTGTATTGAAATGCACAAGGGTTTATTGCTTGCCTGGCACTTCTGAAGATAGTATAGCTCTTCATCGGTGTGATCGATCTCATCGTCGAAACAGTGTCTACTGAGAGGGAACAAATACCGGCAATAGAGAGAGAACACAATCAATGAAATGCAACAATATGATGCATGATCATGACATGGCAATATGCTGTGATTTGAGCTAATGCAACAACAAGTCATTTTGATTGAAGTGGAATTCAAAACTACATCAAATTCCAACTCCAAAACTATTATCAAAGTTGTCCTATTCATGTTTCATCCTAAACAGTGAAGTTAACTTGCTCAAACATGCATGAAAATGGTACAGATGGATAGCTTGGATTTTTTGATCATTTTTCATATATAATATATTTCATTTGGAGTTATAGATTAATTTCTATGATTTTTGAAGTTTTAAACATTTTCTGGAATTTTCAGATTTATTTCTAAATAAGAAAATCCCAGCAAAGGTAATTATGATGTCTGCAATGTGTCACTACTACATTAGTTGGTCAACCAAGTTAACCAGGGTCAAACCTAACTAATGTGGTCCACTGGTCAGTGACACAGGTGCTAAACCCGCGTTGACTCGCACTTTGACCAATCGTGGGGCCTGTTGTCAATGTCTGTTAAGTGGTTAACTATCGGTGATTAGTATTAATGATGGTGCCACGTCGGCTTCGTCGGAGTTCGTCCGACGATGACCAAAAACGCGGCGGAGGTCTACCGTAGTTGCGCTAGGGGCTGCCGCTTGCTGCGCTTAGGGCATCAAGAGGGAGCCATTGCTCGTCCGCATCCAGGGGAGCACGCGGCTGGGCGTGGGGTGGCCTGGTTCACCGGCGGCGGGCTGATCCGCGGTCGCTGGAGCGTGGGGAATGACACAGGCGAGGTTGCAAGTCATATGGATGCCAGATGAAGTGCTTTACAGGCTCCCGGGAACTCCAGGAGTTTGAATACGCACCCAGATGCGACTGGAACGAGCCCTAGCCGTGATGGCGACATCGCCAGTGGAAAGAAGCTTACGGGTGCGACGGGGAGGTAAGCTAAAGGTTGAGCACGAGGAGGGGAACATGGGGGAAATGGAGAGAGGCTCACGGCAAGGAGGATGGCGCAGACGGCGGGGCCGGGGACACGTTGGTTGCCACGAATCGACGACGAAGTACCCGACGGTCGGTGGTTGAAGACGAGGTCGGGGACGATGCTGCAGGGCTCCCGCGGTCGCGTGCGTCGGCATGTAGCTCCAAGGCGTCGTGGCGGAGCTCGTGGTCACACTGGTTTAGCGAGTGGTTGCCTGTAGCCATGGCTACGGCGACGGCGCGCCCTCGGTGCTCACAACAAAGGGAGGAAGAGAGAGAGCCGGGGAGGGGAAGAGCTTGGGGGAGAGTGGGAGGCGGTCGAGGGGTTGCGTGGCGATGTCATGTCGGCCGGGGAGGGAGGCAAACAAGTAGGAGGTGGCCGGCGTGTGCACTACAAAAAAAGACACATCCGTGACATTTTGGGCCGAACGAATTTTTTTTGTCATACTTATGACACTTCTATGAATATAATTGTGACAAAACCCGGTATCATCATAGATGTGGTGGGCTCCTACTTCTATGAGAAAAAATCATGACAGAAAATGGGCTTTTCGTCCTGGGCGGACCGGAGATGCAGCTGCATGACATTCTTTGGGCCGTCCATGATGGAAAAAACTGTGGTAGAAGCGAGGGCGAGGAAAATTTCGGCGAGTTCCCGGTTACGGTGGGTGGTCGGGGGCCGAGCGATCCGCATTTCTCTCATACATGTACGCGCGTGGGTGCGAGGCGTTGGCTCTAACTGAACCCGAGCGTGGCATTGGGCTCTAACTGAACCCGAGCGATTGCACTGCAGGCTACGCGTTACTGAACTTGAGCGATTGACCGATTCCTTCGCTACTGCTGCTAACTGAAGCCGATCAATGCTGCCTCTTGATGAACAGTGAGTGTTGCAGGGGGGTTCGATTGAACAGTGAGTGTTGTAGGGGGGTTTGGATGAACAGTGAGCATTGCCTCTGGATGAACAGGACCCCGATCGACCAAGCCGGTTGGGGCTGGATGAACAGGACCCCGTGGAGGGCTGGATGAACAGGACGACCCCGTGGAGGGCTAGATGAACAGTAGCCCGTGGAGGGGTGGATGAACAGTAGCTCGTGGAGGGGTGGTTGAACAGGAGCCCGTGGAGAGGGGTGGTTGAACAGTAGCCGGTGGAGTAGCGTGCAGTGGAGGCTGGATGAACAGGAGCCCGTGGATGAATAGTCGCAGGTGGAGGCTGGAGGAGGTCGATGGTGGATGAACAGTAGCCCGTGGAGGATGGAGGAGGTCCACAGTGGAGATGAACAGTATCCCGTGGAGTCCCGTTTTGCGGTACGCCACACCCCTCCCGATCAACAGGACCCCCGTTTTGACCATAGTGCTCCAACATAAGTCCATTTCGTCCGTTTTGCGGTATGCCACACCCCTCCTGATCAACAGGACCCCCGTTTCGACTGTAAGAGTTCTGTTCCTACGTTTTCCGGTATGCTAGACCCCTCCCGATGAACAGGATCTCGTTTCGAACATGGCCGATCGAACACAAGGCCGTTTCCTCCGTTCTGCGGTACGCTAGGCCTCATTTCCATCGCTTGTTCCGTCCAAGCCGGTTGGCTCCCACGTGTTCCGTTGCCTCCCGATAAACACAACGCATTCTCTTGCCTCCCCATGAACACGACGCATTCTGTTGCCTCCCCATGAACACGACGACGACGGTGTTTCTCCGTTCCGACCCAGCCATGTACACGAGCCCTGGCCGTACGTATGCGTGAGTAGGCGTTCGAGACCCCGCCCGTATGTACACATACGTGGCCGTATTTTCTTTCTTGCACACTGGCCGCTGTACATACGTGTACATTCTATGTACGCGCCTCTAGTACGACACGTGCGTGCCTCTACATCCACCAGTATGTACGTACACGTTCGCGACCAGAATGACAACGCTACGTACGCTTTGACCAGGTGGGTCCCGACTGTCAGGCACTTCCTTGCGTGCGAAGATGTAGCTGGTGGGTCCCTGCAGTCAGGGCGGCAAATTGTTTTTTCTTTTTGCCCAGACGCACTTCCTTGCATGCGAAGATGTAGCTTGTGGGTCCAGCAGTCAAGGGGGAAACATTTTTTTTCCCGAAATACAGTGGCCCATCCGGTGTGTCCCAGATGTTAGGTGGAGGAATCATTATTTTTCGCGTAATAAGGAGGCACTTCCTTGCTGCGCCCGTGGACCTAGCTATCAGCCTCTCCACGTACAGTCCACATCCGATGGAGGTTGTTCCTTGACCACGTTGACCATGCTGTGCCGAGAGCACCGCGGCGGTGGACGACTGCGAGGCCTAGGAAGGGGACAACGCGGAGCCTGGGAAGACATGGCAGTGGAAGCCCGCGCGGAGAGGAGTACGAGGGTTCACTGGTTCGGCTGCGGGTTGAGGCTGCCGTTGCCGCAGAATAACAGGGGGTGTGGGTGAGTAGAGGGATGGCCTGGCCAGCGGTGGGAGTAGTAGGGAGTGGTGAGGCCTCTGCGGCATCACAGCCAGCCACGGGAGGTAGGAGCACGCGGCACGTCTGGCGCTGGTTTGGGCGGCTGGAGCAAGAAGACCAGAGGTTGAAGAAGCACTACGGTCGTTGGATGGAAATCGTACGGTCACTGGAGCTAGAATCATTTATATTGACTAAGTTGACAAAGCCCTCCGCCCCCATCAACTTAGTTGGCCCACAAGTCATCCTCCCACTATGGTGGTTCCCAGCTAGCAGGGGGTATTCATTTTTTGTGCGTAATAAGGAGGCACTTCCTTGCGTGCGAAGATATAGCTGGTGGGTCCGACCTGTTAGCGGGGGGAACGTTTTTTTATGAAATACAATGGCCCTTCCGGTGGGTCCCAGCTATCAGGTGGAGGAATCATTATTTTGCGCATAATAAGGAGGCATTTCCTTGTGTGCGGTCGTGGACCCAGCTGTCGGCCTCTCCACGTACAGTCCACGTCCGATGGATGTCGTTCGTTGACCACGCTGACCAGGCCGCGCTGAGAGCACCATGGCGGTGGAGGACGGCGAGGCCTAGGAAGGGAACGACACGGAGTCGGGGAAGACCTTCCAATGGTTACCCACACGTTGGGAAGTATGAGGGTTTACTGGTCCGGCTGCCGTCGCCGGAAAATAACAGGAGGTGTGGGTGAGTAGAGGAATGGCCTGGCCAACAATGAAGTAGGATGGGGCGGTGCGGCCTGTGCGGCAGCACAGCTCGCCACGGGAGGCGGGAGCAGGAAGTCCCACCGGCACTGGTTTGGGCGGCTGGAGCAAGAAGATTAGATATTGAAGAAGCAGCACGGTCTTTGGATTAACATCCAACGGTCATTGCTGCTAGAATCGTTTGTGGACTAAGTTGACAAAGCCAAAGTACACGTCAACCTAGTAGACCCACAAGTCAGCCTCCAAATAGTTGTATACCTCAACCAAACCAGATTCAAGGTATACAACCCAAATAGCATACAACCCGAATTTTCTAGCCAGATTCAAATTAATTTTAAATCTAAATATACCTTAATTTAAATTCAATGAAATTTTAACCGCAAAAAAAACAATGAAATTTAAAATATCAAAATCCGAAAGAAAACAAAATTTTGGAACTAATTGCCTATTTGCTGTATATTTTCATTTTACAACCCATTTTTATTACTTATAGCCCATTTCTTATTACTTATAGCCCATTTTCTGGGCAAAATGCATCCCTCCTCGTCTTGAAAGATTTCCGGTCCAGCAGGGCGTAGAAAAGCAAGTAGGCCTATGTTGGTTATTTTGCAAAAACAAAATAGCTGGCTAGCCATTTTCAGAAAGGAAAAAAACAAACTAGGCTAGTCATGTGCTAAACATATGAAATAAAAGCCTGGGCTAGACGGGCCACGGGTCCCGCACAACCCAGTTGATACCCTTCTCCATCCCAAAAAAACAAGATTACTGCACGCGCTACTGGGTCCCTACTGTCATCCTCACCATGTACGGTCATCTCCTTACTCCTCTCGGTTGTTGACCATGTTGACAACACCGGAGGGCGGATCCACGACAAGCGAACTAAGGTGGAGGACGATGGTGAGGCCTCGGACGGGAACGAATAGGAGCCAGGGAAGATGCACAGAGTTTTAGGGTGCGATGTGGCCACGATGCATGTGCGGCAGCACAACCAGCCGTGGGAGGCGGGAGTAGGCGGTCCCACTAGCGTTGGTTTGGCTTTGGCGGCTCGAGGAAGAAGAGACTGAAGAAACACGACAGACGTTGAATGTCAATCCAACGGGCAAGGTTGACACAATCGTTCATTGACTAAGCCGACACCAAGTAGCATACTTTTTTATATATAGGAAGAAAGGAAAAACGGGGCTAGTTGGCCTGATAACTTTCCCGAAACTGTGACCGTTTGATTTTGCGTCGCAACTAAAACTGCGAGGAAAATACGTTCGTCTGCTGTCCTCCTCCCAGGGAATGTTCGCCACATAAGTGACTAGCACCCTTGGTTTTCAACCGAGAGGTCTTGGGTTCGAGCCCCAGGAACTCTCAATTTTGTCCTCCTTCCTTCCTCGCAAAAAAGGGAACGAAAATCAAAGACTTGGGAAGGCGTACAGAACAAGCTAGTGCACCAGTAAAGAGACATTGCCGAGTTTTAGAAAAAAGAGAGACATGCTCCTGTAGCTGGTTCGAATCCAAACCTAGACTATGACTATATATGGTGCTATGCTACTCTGCAAGTAATGAAACTGACATATCCAACGTTCGCTTCTCCTCTTATCTACTTACTCTGCCTAGCATCAGAAGCTCTGGCCGCAGCAACCAAGTCTGCTGGCTGCTCGTCCACCTGCTCTTTAGCAGGCAACAACCAAATATGCGCCAAGTCGCCACCCGTACCATTGCCTGTGGGTCTCATCACACCCCCGCCGGCATGCGCACCGCAGCCGATTGCTCATCGCAACCCACTGCCGTTTGTATGGTGCCACTGCTGCAAATCATGCAGAGTTATCTATCACGTCTCAACCACAACCCTCAACCCTGGCCGAGTCTTCTACAAATGCCCGAATCATGGGGTAATAATACGTTTAAGTGTTGTTCTGCTGCTTTCAGTTGCTGATTTTTTTAATAGTTTGGTTGATGATCTTCCAATTTGATTCATGCACAAAAGGGAAGTGTCAGGACCCCGATCCTAAGTCACACCGATCTAGCATGTAAGACATCATATCACTTTGCGGCCTCACGCACGGTATTCCCACGGGTGCCACCTTACCTGGCCCGGGACCGTTTGCGCCTTTTGGCTCACGTATATGATAGTGTCGCTAGCATCCATATGACAAAGAACCCGGGCTGACATGGCTAGTCGTGAACCCAAAGTGGCACTAACTTACAGGTACAGGCATCCATGACCCAGCATCGAACGTGTCAGTCATCAGCGAGTGAATCCAGGCTGTAGCACTGGGCTAGCAGGACTCCGGTGAACCGGGCTGTAGCGGGCTAACAGGACTCCGGTATTCATCGCGTGACATTTCCCCGAAGGGACAGACATAGGAACGAAGAAGGACACATGTCGGCCAGCCTAAGTGTTTCGGAGCAGTAGCAAGCTACCATGGCTCAGTGGAAACACTAGGAGACATTTCCCGGTAAGAGAGGCTACTAAGGATAAACAACTAGATAGCCAGATCCCACACATACCAAGCATTTCAATAACATACACACAATATGCTCGATATGTGCAAATACAACATGGCATCACAACATGACTCTACGACTCAAGTATTTATTAATTAGGCTCCGAGGAGCGGGATATTACAAACATGGGTCTCATGACCCAACAATCAGAGCATACAAGTCAAAGCACATGCGGAAGCTTAACATATCTGAGTACAGACAACTATAAATGAAAAAGGCTGAGAAGCCTGACTATCTACCAGATCCTGCCGAGGGCACAAGATCGTAGCTGAGGTAACAAGCTAAACGTCGAAGTCCACGTGGAACTACTAGTGAGACTGAAGTCTCTCTGCAAAAACATAAATTAAGCAACGTGAGTACAAATGTACCCAGCAAGACTTACATCAGAACTAACTACATATGCATTATTATCAACAAAGGGGATGGTGGGGTTTAACGGCAGCAAGCCAGCTTTGACTCGGCGGCTATCCTAAACTACGACTGCAAGTAACTCTTTTGAGGTGGCGCACACGAGCATATTCACCATATCAATACACCACTATGGATCCGCTCCCGTCTCCCTACGAGAACACCATCCATAGCACTCACGCTTATCTTGCGTATTTTAGAGTATCCACTTTCACTTGTCTATGAACTGATATAAGCAACCCAGAAGTCCTTTACCGCGGACACAGCTATTCGAATAGATGATGTTAACCCTGCAGGGGTGTACTTCTTCATACATGTTTCCACCACTTAGCGTCTGCACACGACATGTGCTCGGCAGACTTCAAGCGAAAGCCGACGTGGGTGTAGACCACGACCTACCTAAACACTCAAGTCTCTAGTCCAGGTTTATCGCCTATTCGGGTTCCATCCATGAGGAGATCCGGCCGGAGTTTCGCTCACAGCCCCAAACGATGTGAACAGGGTTCCGTGACACCAAACGGGCGCCCGGTATACCCGGCCACGTGCCTACCGCATCACAGCCCACCCCTCCGGTCAGCGCTGTGCACGGCCTCCAGCATACTACAAACACCAGAAACTACTTGCAACTCCTGGACAGAGGACAAGGGTGAATAAGAAGTCGAGCGGGGTCATATTTCAGGGCCCAATGTATGGTAGTAGCTGAAACATGGATCATAAACACATAGCTCAGTTCCTGAGGACGGCTTCAATGAGACAACCCACCATGTACTCCTACATGGCCTCTCACCGCTACCTTTACCAAATCGTGCTCACACACTTAGCTTTCAATGGTAGGACATGTTCACACACCTCTGATTCATTCCCGATGAATCAGACCTGACACAACTCTAAGCAGTAGCAGGCATGACAAACAAGCATGAATGAGTAGGCACATCAGGGCTCAAACAACTCCTACTCATGCTAGTGGGTTTCATCTATTTACTGTGGCAATGACAGGTCATGCAAAGGATAAAGGGGTTCAGCTACCGCAGCAAGTAATAGATGAATCGGTGTTGTCCTAATGCATTAAAAGAGAGCAGGGCGAGAGAGTAGGATTGTATCGGAATGAACAAGGGGGTTTTGCTTGCCTGGCACTTCTGAAGATATTATAGCTCTTCATCGGTGTCATCGATCTCATCGTCGAAACCACGTCTATCGAGAGGGGACAATTACCGGCAAACAAAGAGGGACACAATCAATGCAATGCACATTATGATGCATGATCATGACATGGAAACATGCTGGTGTTTTGAGCTAATGCAGCTAGCAACAAAGTTAAATGAAGTAGGTTTGAACCCTAAGTTCAAATCCAAACTCCATATGTGAAATTCAAATGCCATTTATATGATTTGTGCTAAACAGCAGCTATAAGTTGTTCTAACATGCATTAAAATGGTACAGATGGATAGATTGGATTTTTCTGATAATTTTTCATATATAATTTATTTAATTTGGAGTTGCGGTTGAATATCTATGATTTTTTGAAGTTTGGGATATTTTCTGGATTTTCTGAATTATTTTAAATCCAGAAAGAATTAATTGCGTCAGCCTGACGCCAGCATGATGTCAGCGAGTCAACGGCCAGGTCTAGGTCAAACCTGACATGCGGGGTCCACACGTCAGTGACACAGGAACTAATCTCGGTCAAACCCAGCGCTGGCTGGGGTTTGACCAGGGGTGGGGCCCATTGTCAGTGGCTGTAGGTTGTTTAACTAGCTGGGTTAGCTCCTAATGACGGAGCCACGTCAGCTCCCGCCGGAGTTTCGCCGGCGACGACCTAAACTGCGGCGGCAACTCGCCGGACTTGAGCTGCGGGCGACGGATGGATGCGCGAAGGCCACCAGGGGGTAGCCCGCGCTCGACCGCGTCTAGCTGAGCGATCGGAAGGCCTCGGAGTCGCCGGAGATGACGGCCGCGAGCACAAAAGCGGCGGCCGGAGCTCGGGCGAGCTCGAGGTCGAGGCCACAGCAGCCTTGGTGATGCGGGGTTAACACCTACAGTGTCTACGCGGTGCGGCGAGAACGTTGGACACATGCCCGGGACCGAATGGTCACTGGAGCGTCATCGCCGGCGAGCTTTGGCGGCGGCGCTTGTCGGTCATCAAGGGGGCGACGGCTACAGCAATCAAACGAAGAGGGGAAGAGGGGGAAACGGTGGCGGAGCTCACAGCGGTGCCGTAGGGATGGTTAGCGGGCTCGGGGACGTCCTGCGTGCGGCGGATCGACGACGATGGTGGCCGGAGCCCGAGGTGGAAGACGACGGCGATGGCGACGTTGCCGGCCTCCCGGGGTCGCGTGCGTCATGTGTGTAGCTCCACGGGGTCGGGACGGAGCTCAGGGATGCGGAGAGGGAGCGAGGGGGTGGCTGTGGCCGTGGGGGAGCTCGTCGGCGGCGACGGCTGCGTTCGGGCGAGTGAGAGAGAGGAA
>NC_041393.1:212032969-212066736 GCF_002162155.2 Triticum dicoccoides | reverse complement strand
CCCGGGGTCGCGTGCGTCGTGTGTGTAGCTCCACGGGGTCGGGACGGAGCTCAGGGATGCGGAGAGGGAGCGAGGGGGTGGCTGTGGCCGTGGGGGAGCTCGTCGGCGGCGACGGCTGCGTTCGGGCGAGTGAGAGAGAGGAAGCAGAGGAGGGGGAAGAGTTCGGGAGAGAGTGAGAGAGTTCCAGGGGGGTGGCGTGGCACGCATGGAGGCGTCCAGGGTGTCGAGGTGGAGCGGCAAGCAGGAGGTGGCCGGGGCGTGCGTCGGCCACGCGCCTGTGCCTACTGGCGCGAGGAGGAAGGCGACAGGGGGGGAGCGGAGATGGGCTGGGCCGGAAGTGTTGGGCCGTCCAGGTGGGCTTCGGTGAGCGCCAGGTAAGTTACAGGTGAGTTTCTGTTCTTTTATTGTTTTTCTGTTTCTGTTTTTATACTTTTCCACTGTTTTTTCAAATTTAACAAATCCAAAACAGTGCCAAATATCCTCTGAATAATTTATGTTGCTAGATGGACTTTTCCAAAAGCTCATAAAATATTTCAGGGGTATTTGAAATTATATTCTAATTATATGAATATAATTCAAATTCAAATAACTAATGATTTAAATTCAAAGTCCCAAGATTAAGTCCTTAAAAATGTTCAATATTTTGGTTGGGACCAGAACCCTTTGCCAAAATTATCAAACATTTAAGAAGAGCATTTTGGAACAATGAATGAGATTTTAGGGTTTTTGCCCTTCTTTTATTTAGGGTTTTGAGGCTTCCAAATTTCCCCAGTTCAAGTTCAAAAATTTAAACATGATGCAAACACTAGGCAGCACCAGAAGCTAGGGATGTGACAACTCACCCCCACTAAACAAGAATCTCGACCCGAGATTCAAGTGTAGGGTAAGACGAAGGGGAAAACGCAACTAACGAAATCTTCACGATCCAGGGTGCACTTCAAAAGAACGTTGATTTGATCACCATCATTGTCTCGACGTCTTCCTCTGAGAACTTCAGCTAATCATGACAAGAAGAGGAAAGGAAAACTCTAGAAGGATCGATCTTCTCGAGGATCGAACAACTCAGGATCAACTCATGGGATGAGACATTGACACATCTCTCGAGCTGAGACACGAAGCATAGATCTGAAGAAATGGAGTGAGACAGATGACGAGGGTTCACTAGGTTGACAATAATTCCACGCTTAAAAGGGTGGTGAACGGTTGTCAACGTAGCGAGGAGTTGAATTTCCATGATGCCACAGCGATGCACCTTAGGGAAGGTGACTCGTAGAAATATCCCCTTAAGTGGCGAAAAGAATTACCTTTGATTCAAAGATCATTGAAACTCTTTATACCAACTTAAGGCAAATCATAATCGATCATTTAGAGGGGTTCGGTAGAATGGCATACTCGGACTTGGATGATGTGGATTACCTTGTTGAAGACAACGTAATGGATGAATGTGCTTACCACCGGAAATGGAAGAGACCCATGGTAGAATGGCACATTGGCGGTGCAAGCTGGGAACAAAATGCAAATGCTGGGAATGATTCTGGTAACTGGGGAAGAACCCAACAATAGAGAGTGAATCCACTGTTTGAGAAGTTATAGCATTACCGAGGAAGTTGAGATCAAACCTAGTTAGTGCCGATGGTAACACCTAACGCTTGTGCGTGCTCTCAAGAAATTGAGCATTTCCATAATCATCAAGGTTTTACCAATATCCGTGTCAAGGATTCTGGCAACACAACTTACTACCATGATGAATACCGGTGGAAGATGCCGATGCAAAGGAAGATAATACCTTCTTAGATTTCACCTTGGCGGGGCCAAGGGAATAAAATCTGGATGATCGACCGAGAGACATTTAGCACTCCGCTTCTAATGTTCTCCTTGATGTGCTAGTGTAACCCATTCATAGAAATGGTCTGGTATCTAGAACATCAAGTAAAGGTCGGACTTCGGAAACACAAAAATCCATAAGGAACAACTAGGGAGGTAAATCCTACGAAATCCTTATGGGGAGGTGGCCAACTTCCTCAATCAAGATACTACAATAATAGGTCTTTCGGCTGGGTGTGTTGGCCATGACATCCACTTTACCGGTTATCGAGGGACCAGTATTATAGTTCTTGGGAAATGTTCCAACCATCATATCTGCCTGAGATCCAGATCTGGTTGGTGTCAGGATATTCCAGACTCATCGAGTCTAGGAAGAAAAATGAAAGTTTGCAACACAAATCGACGAGATGACGTTGCGAGATTCTCGGGAAATGAACTACGATAGCAAGCTCTAAGACATGAGCTGGTTCTGCTACACACGTGTGAACACGATGTCCTAGACAAGCATGACCACATGGTAGTCTTACAATAAAACACTACCGAGTTCTGGTTGGGAACCATCACCGTGGATAACGAAGTCCTTGCATAAGTCATATGATTAGCTCTTATGAGGGAACTTCTTCTCCTTGAACAAATCAATCAGTGGCTTGGTGTGCTACGGAATACATATGGAGTGGAGGTAATTAATCTACCAAACCACAGTATACTTTGCACATGCATGACTGACTTGGGACGATTCCAGAGGAAGCAAAACTAACTTTCTCGAACCCACGGCGGCAACTTACATCAAATGCACGTGAATCAAAGGAAGTCACTTCTTTCATCCAGCATATACTTCATGAACGGGGCATGAAGAAAATGCCTATAAAAGTTTCCAACACTAGGTTGATGTTCAACATGAATCATGGGGGAGACAAAATGCTGCTGATGGGCTCAACAGTAACTCATCGGAATTTCCATATCACTGGACTTCCGCCATCATGTGAACACGGTGGTAGCATTGGTCAGACCAAAGGATATAATGGTGTATGCTCGAGGAAAAACCATGAGTAAGACAACATTACGAATATCGTTGGTTCTGATTTGATTTGACGATAGCCCTTACTTAAATCAAAGGTTTGGGTAAGATAATAGATCCAACAATTGTTCACAAGGACCAATTGATGAAGATATCATCTTTCTTCAACACACACACACACACACACAAAAGATATCCCTTAACATGAACTAAGTCAGACAAGCTTTTATCTTCCAACTCTCCAAGTTGATGCATAGCTTAACCAACTAGCTCAGGGGTATCCAACACGGATTCTTGGAGAAAGGGTGGTTTACAGGATAAACCAACTTGATCACGAGCTCAACATAACAGTCAGGTGACAACCTGGTGATACTTTCGAGAAGATATTCGGAAAATCACGAACCACCAATATGTTACTAAGATCGAGAACAATCTTGCTTTTCAGGGCAAGACGATATGATCAAATGAGCGATGACTTGACAAAATCCTAACTCATCAATCGAAATGTGCACCAGGAAGATGGACAAGGTAGCACGATCAATCTTAGAATGATGATTCAAGAACCAACACGTTAAGAATGAGGTTATTGTCCATTTAACTACCAAGCAACAAGGTTGCTAGGAGTATTGATTTCACACATCACGATTCACTTGTCGACAATCCGGTTATAACAACACGGGAACCGAGAAATGAATAATGATGGAGAGAAGTATCACTGCACCAAGAATTCATAGGATGGTGTGCAATTCCCATGATAATCTTAATAAAAGATGGTAACACTCCAGGGTGGAACAGAACAAAAACTGGATTAGTATTTTGATCTGCGGAGTACAACTGCTAAGACCCAACCCTGGATATGGATGAGGTACTGGAGTTTGTTTCTCCTAGTCATTCCGGAATAGAATGGCTTGACGAACCACAAGAGTAATAGGTATCGACGAACGAATGCACGCATACTCTTCACTATCAAATGAGAGATAGGGGTCAGAATACAACTAAGAGGGACAACTCAAAGAACATATAATTTTCTGAGTTATGGAGGCATAGATTAGTATGTCGAACCAAGTTCAACATGTTTCTTCCGGATAAGCCATGCAGAGAGGTAGGACTGGCAGAGTCACAATTTATGAATGGAGAACTCCTCAAGAGTACTCTAATTGTGATCTATTGATCCAATAAATATCTGCCAGAATGGTTCATAGTATTTGGAAGAAGGAAAATACCATGGACCTCGAGGACTAATGCAAAAGTTACTAATATCCTAAAGGAACTAGCAAACACTATCAACATGAAGTAAGTAGAGTGAATCTCGGGTTCAGAACCCAGGAGTAGAATTCCTACTACTAAGTAGCACCATGAGATGCTTTCGAGAATGATGGCCAGAATCTTCACACTGGGAACACAAAACATTGCTAGATTACTAGGTGACTCCCTAAAACACCTAGGGTCATAATAATAGCTCCAACATATATGTCAAGGCAATAAATTACCTCAACGCACCGGTTAGTGTGCTTATTCTGACCATAAGGGACATCGGGAACGGAAAGAAAGGATTTGCAAATGCATCAGACTATTTAGAAACCTGGGATGACTCGGGTAGCATAACGGCTGTAAATGCTCAGAAAAGATTTGGGACATTCACAAAAATGGTGGCATAACCACTCAGAAGCACAATATCAAGGTTTCGAGATCAACAGTTAACATACAGAAGTCGTAGGAACTGAACTCAAGCTTAAATCCAACAATCTTATAAGTCTACGGATTAGTAACACGTGATCCTGATAGAAAGAAGAGATAGCCTAGTTCTTAATCCCCGTAGGAATGATAAGATGACTCAGATCAGAAGGGCATGAGGTATAAGGAGTAAAAAGAGCCTTACGTTCCATCCCACAATCAATTCCCTTATATAACTAAAGAATTTCTAGACTCAACTTCGACCAGTTTGGCTTGGTAATCCTACAGGCAGTCAAGCTCTGATACCAAAGCTGTCAGGACCCCGATCCTAAGTCACACCGATCTAGCATGTAACACATCATATCACTTTGCGGCCTCACGCACGGTATTCCCACGGGTGCCACCTTACCTAGCCCGGGACCGTTTGCGCCTTTTGGCTCACGTATATGATAGTGTCGCTAGCATCCATATGACAAAGAACCCGGGCTGACATGGCTAGTCGTGAACCCAAAGTGGCACTAACTTACAGGGACAGGCATCCATGACCCAGCATCGAACGTGTCGGTCATCAGCGAGTGAATCCAGGCTGTAGCACTGGGCTAGCAGGACTCCGGTGAACCGGGCTGTAGCGGGCTAACAGGACTCCGGTATTCATCGCGTGACATTTCCCCGAAGGGACAGACACAGGAACAAAGAAGGACACATGTCGGCCAGCCTAAGTGTTCTGGAGCAGTAGCAAGCTACCATGGCTTAGTTGAAACACTAGGAGACATTTCCCGGTAAGAGAGGCTACTAAGGATAAACAACTAGATAGCCAGATCCCACACATACCAAGCATTTCAATAACATACACACAATATGCTCGATATGTGCAAATACAACATGGCATCACAACATGACTCTACGACTCAAGTATTTATTCATTAGGCTCCGAGGAGCGGGATATTACAAACATGGGTCTCATGACCGAACAATCAAAGCATACAAGTCAAAGCACATGCGGAAGCTTAACATATCTGAGTACAGACAACTATAAAAGAAAAAGGCTGAGAAGCCTGACTATCTACCAGATCCTGCCGAGGGCACAAGATCGTAGCTGAGGTAACAAGCTAAACGTCGAAGTCCACGTGGAACTACTAGTGAGACTGAAGTCTCTCTGCAAAAACATAAATTAAGCAACGTGAGTACAAATGTACCCAGCAAGACTTACATCAGAACTAACTACATACGCATCATTATCAACAAAGGGGATGGTGGGGTTTAATGGCAGCAAGCCAGCTTTGACTCGGTGGCTATCCTAAACTACGACTGCAAGTAACTCTTTTGAGGTGGTGCACACGAGTCCACATATTCACCATATCAATACACCACTATGGATCCGCTCCCGTCTCCCTACGAGAACGCCATCCATAGCACTCACGCTTATCTTGCGTATTTTAGAGTATCCACTTTCACTTGTCTATGAACTGATATAAGCAACCCAGAAGTCCTTTACCGCGGACACGGCTATTCGAATAGATGATGTTAACCCTGCAGGGGTGTACTTCTTCATACATGTTTCCACCACTTAGCGTCTGCTCACGACATGTGCTCGGCAGACTTCAAGCGAAAGCCGACGTGGGTGTAGACCACGACCTACCTAAACACTCAAGTCTCTAGTCCAGGTTTATCGCCTATTCGGGTTCCATCCATGAGGAGATCCGGCCGGAGTTTCGCTCACAGCCCCAAACGATGTGAACAGGGTTCCGTGACACCAAACGGGCGCCCGGTATACCCGGCCACGTGCCTACCGCATCACAGCCCACCCCTCCGGTCAGCGCTGTGCACGGCCTCCAGCATACTACAAACACCAGAAACTACTTGCAACTCCTGGACAGAGGACAAGGGTGAATAAGAAGTCGAGCGGGGTCATATTTCAGGGCCCAATGTATGGTAGTAGCTGAATCATGGATCATAAACACATAGCTCAGTTCCTGAGGACGACTTCAATGAGACAACCCACCATGTACTCCTACATGGCCTCTCACCGCTACCTTTACCAAATCGTGCTCACACACTTAGCTTTCAATGGTAGGACATGTTCACACACCTCTGATTCATTCCCGATGAATCAGACCTGACACAACTCTAAGCAGTAGCAGGCATGACAAACAAGCATGAATGAGTAGGCACATCAGGGCTCAAACAACTCCTACTCATGCTAGTGGGTTTCATCTATTTACTGTGGCAATGACAGGTCATGCAAAGGATAAAGGGGTTCAGCTACCGCAGCAAGTAATAGATGAATCGGTGTTGTCCTAATGCATTAAAAGAGAGCAGGGCGAGAGAGTAGGATTGTATCGGAATGAACAAGGGGGTTTTGCTTGCCTGGCACTTCTGAAGATATTATAGCTCTTCATCGGTGTCATCGATCTCATCGTCGAAACCACGTCTATCGAGAGGGGACAATTACCGGCAAACAAAGAGGTGTTTTGAGCTAATGCAGCTAGCAACAAAGTTAAATGAAGTAGGTTTGAACCCTAAGTTCAAATCCAAACTCCATATGTGAAATTCAAATGCCATTTATATGATTTGTGCTAAACAGCAGCTATAAGTTGTTCTAATATGCATGAAAATGGTACAGATGGATAGATTGGATTTTTCTGATAATTTTTCATATATAATTTATTTAATTTGGAGTTACGGTTGAATATCTATGATTTTTTGAAGTTTGGGATATTTTCTGGATTTTCTGAATTATTTTAAATCCAGAAAGAATTAATTGCGTCAGCCTGACGCCAGCATGATGTCAGCGAGTCAACGGCCAGGTCCAGGTCAAACCTGACGTGCGGGGTCCACACGTCAGTGACACAGGAACTAATCCCGGTCAAACCCAGCGCTGACTGGGGTTTGACCAAGGGTGGGGCCCACTGTCAGTGGCTGTAGGTTGTTTAACTAGCTGGGTTAGCTCCTAATGACGGAGCCACGTCAGCTCCCGCCGGAGTTTCACCGGCGACGACCTAAACTGCGGCGGCAACTCGCCGGACTTGAGCTGCGGGCGACGGATGGATGCGCGAAGGCCACCAGGGTGTAGCCCGCGCTCGACCGCGTCTAGTTGAGTGATCGGAAGGCCTCGGAGTCGCCGGAGATGACGGCGGCGAGCACAGAAGCGGCGGCTGGAGCTCGGGCGAGCTCGAGGTCGAGGCCACAGCGGCCTTAGTGATGCGGGGTTAACACCTACGCTGTCCACGCGGTGCGGCGAGAACGTTGGACGCATGCCCGGGACCGAATGGTCACCGGAGCGTCATCGCCGGCGAGCTTTGGCGGCGGCGCTTGTCGGTCATCAAGGGGGCGACGGCTACATCAATCAAACGAAGAGGGGAAGAGGGGGAAACGGTGGCGGAGCTCACAGCGGTGCCGTAGGTATGGTTAGCGTGCTCGGGGACGTCCTGCGTGCAGCGGATCGACGATGATGGTGGCCAGATTCGTGTGATTTGTACATGATGCAAACACTAGGCAGCACCAGAAGCTAGGGATGTGACAGGAAGATTCGTGTGATTTGTATTTCTGGGAAGTTGCTGATGTGGGGGAATGCAACTATGCTAATTATTTGGTTAGCCGAGGAATCCCAATACTAGCAGGTTGGGGTGTTGGACAAGTAACTGAAGGAACGACAGAAGAGGAAGATGCAGAGCAGAAGGTTAAAGATGCAGTTTCTCCGATCATGGCCAAGCAACAGCCGCTGAACGGCCTTGATAGCAATGAGGAGATGAAAGAGCTTGTGAAGATAATGGGAAAAATCGATGTGCTTTGTAGGATGATTGTCTCTTTATTTGCAGTGTATGTAGCACTCGTGATGTATTCAGTGGCTATGACATGAGCACTTTGCTGAAACTAGTAATGAATGAAACCTGTGTAGCAGGCTGGGCGGATTGTTGTGAACATCTAATGATTTCTATTAACGGAAATCAGGAGGTATCCCCTTTTGCTCATAAATAAATAAATAGCAGAGGCCCTCTCGGGTCAGCTTTGTTCTCATTCGAAGACGTCGAGCAAATTGCAGTCCAACAGCAAACTATGTCATCAAATTCAAGTTTCACAGCCAAATATGAGTACAAATAAACAACAATGTCATCATGTTTTAGTCGTCATACAATCACCAAACACAAATCAGCATACATAACAAGTGATGTTCTCACAGCAAAATACTAAAGAACATGTTCATCAGGTTTCAGTTGTCATAGAAATACAATTTCGCATAGTAGATAAAAAAACGTCTTCTGACAGGCAAATACGACAAAAGCAATGTAATCATCATCCGCAGCAGTAGCGTCAACATATTTGCCATGTGTATCAGTCTGAATCGTAATTCCCCACGGTGTCATCTTCTTCTTCGTCCTCAACGTCCTCGAATGTTGGCTTCTTCTTGATCAACTCTTGTATGTCCACAGCACGACAGGTGATCTTTTCGCCGGCGTCATTGACGTGATGGTTCTCAAAGATATTAGGAACATCTGTGTTATCTTGTACATCAGGAGCAGTGTAAGCATCATCTTGTTGTGCAACTTTATTAAACGAATTCCTCTGCTCAAACCTTTGCAATACTCTCCATTCATTGCTACGTGCAAATGTGTCTTCCAAGAAAAATATATGTGTTGCTTGATTTGCCAAAATAAAAGGCTCGTTGGTCTGGTACGCCACCTTGACATTGATGGATCTAAAATAATCATCAGCTCTGGGTTTTGCGATCCTGGAAAACAGGTTGTACCTATGATAGCACAATAGAACCACACACCGATGATCCTCGAAACTGGAAATATACTGCAACTAAACAATGTCTATTATGTTAGCATACATTTCAGTTGTCTCCTTGTCATACGTATCCGTGCTCATGATGGCACTGTTTTGTGTCTTCCTGCCTTCGTCTCGTGCAAGGGTGTTGTAGCGCACATCTCCACAACGCAAGATTCATAATGTCTTACCCGAGTAGCAGGACGCATTGCTAGTGAGTAAAGGGCATCATCAACTGCCTGCTCATCCTCCCGCATCTTCTTAACCTATGGTTGGAAAATAGACAAGCTGATCATCTTATGTACTCAATATATTAAAAAAACTGAGAGTGCAATTCAAAAGCTTACATGGCTTGAACCATTTCGCAAATCCTGCCATAACCAGTTTGTCAATGTTTCTTGGATTTTGCGGTAGTAACTCCTATTTGTAGATGCTATAGAACATAGTGATCGCGTCAAACATCTAAATATGTAAGAATGTGCTGCAAGTTTAGTAGATTACGATGTATAAGCTGCAGTACTGCACTTACTTGATATAAGGTAGTATCTCAGGACACTTATTCAACACATACCAAACCATTTTGTCCAAATCTTTACGTTTGTCCTCTTGTCGACTCTTCCCTATGACTCGAACAGAATAATCGAAAACATTGAGCCCAGGATTGTCTTCACCCACCTCTTTGCCAAGCTGACCAACTGTTTCAATGTATTTTGAGCAGAATGTCAATGCTTCTGTAGCAATGTAGGCCTCTGCAATGGAACCCTCAGGTCTAGCTATGTTCCTAACATAGCCCTTGAAAGTGCCTAGCCGCCTTTCGATAGGGTACATCCAGCCATACTGTACTAGACCTCTAAGTAGTGACTCATCAGGTAGATGAACAGCCAAATGCACCATCACATCAAAGAAGGCTGGAGGATATATCTTCTCAAGGTCGCATAGGATAGTTGGTATCTTGTCTCTAAGACGCTCCAAAGCATCTATCCTGATATTTCTACTGCAGAGTTCCCTGAATAATTGTCCCAACTCAGCAACTGCTCTATATAAGTCAGGGCGGCCCAATCCTCTAAGGATAATAGGTAAAACCCTTTGAAGTAGGACATGGTAGTCATGAGTTTTCAACCCTTGTACCTTGTTTCCATCTGCACTAACTCTGCTTTCAGGGTTGGAAGCAAATCCATGTGGGAATCTCACACGTGACAGGACCTCGCAGAATTCTTTTATTTTTACCTTGTCCAAGACGTACACAGCTGGTGCCATATCCCATGGTTTACCTTCATCTTGCACCTGCAAATTCTGTCTGATACCCAGGTGTGTCAAATCAATCCTAGATTTTAAGGTATCTTTCGTCTTGCCTTCAATATTAAGAAGTGTGCCGATAATGTTGTCACATATATTTTTCTCGATGTGCATCACATCAAGATTATGCCGCGGATCCAAATCTTTCCAATACTCCAAGTCCCACAAAGTGGACCTGCAAGTAAATAATAATCTCTCTTCTACCCTGCCATGCTTCCTTTTCCCGCTACCATTACCAGGATGGTTTACTGGTGTAATATGCCTGACCTTCTCTAATTCCACTTGCAACTCATCGGCGGTGAGCCTCTTTGGAGCATCACGGTTTTCATGCTTTGCATTGAACACATGTCTTCGGTATTTTCTAGGATGCGGCTTGTCCTTGGCAAGGAAACGGCGGTGTCCAATGTAACAGATCTTGCTAAGTATTGCGTATGACAGTGGATCCCTATCACAGTGAACACATGCATTGTAACCATGTGTCATTCGCCCTGACATAGTGCCCAAAGCTGGATAATCATGGATGCACCAAATTATAACAGCACGCAGAAAGAAATCAGCTGGTGGGCTGCTATATAGGTGTCGAGTGAGAACACCCCTCCATAGCTATTGAAGTTCCTCCACAAGAGGCTCCATGAACAAATCAAAATCCTTTCCAGGACCTTTTGGACCTGGGATGAGCAAGGCCATCATGTAGTTTGATTCTTTGGTGCAGACATTTGGAGGCATGTTGTAAGGGATAACAAGCACTGTCCACATGCTATATGTGGCGCTCTAGTGGCCAAATGGGTTAAATCCATCTAAAGCTAAGCCAAGTCTAATGTTTCTCGGGTTAGCAGCAAACTTTTTGTGTCTATGATTGAAGCTTTTCCACTCACTACCATGAGATGGATGGCTCATTACATTCTGATCTCTGTACTCCTGGTTCCTAGAATGCCATAGTACATCCTCTCTTGTTTCAGCATCATGAAACAACCTCTGCAATCTTGGTATAATTGGAAAATGCCTCAGAACATTATGAGGAATCCTCTTCATAGCATCGCCATCTTTCCATCTTGATGATTTGCATTTCGGGCATTCACTTAAGTTGGCATAATCCTTCCGGAACAGAACACAATTATTCTTACAAACATGGATCATATCATATCCAATTCCAACTGCACGAAGGAAATTCTTCATTTTACTATAGGTGTGTGGCAGCTCAGACACATCTGGGAAAGATTTGCGGAAAGCAGCCAACATCGCATCGAATGATTTGTTGGTCATCCGCTCAGATGTCTTCACATGAAGAAAGGTGACCATAGTTGAGAATACTGACAGCTTATTTCCTGGGGTGACAGCCACGTTGCATTGTTCTAACATGCGGGCCCACCGTTTTTCTTCTGCAGGTGAAAGTTCACGGAATGCACAAGCACTTTGTAGCATTGTTTCAATGTTGGTCAAACTCACTGGCTCAGCCACCAACACCTCCTCCTCCTCTTCCACCTGAGCATCAGGCAGATCAAGTTGGTGATCTGCTGCTTCCACGTAGTCAATAACATTGACGTTCACAGTTTCACCATGATGAACCCACCTAGTATATGTGACCGATATCCCATACAAGTGTAGATGATTTTGTACAGTTGACTGGGGTCTTGTAACTGAATTCATACAACTGCTACACGGGCAGAGCACATCTGATTTCGGACCACCATACTCAGCTCTGATAAAGTTCATGAAGTTTTCAACCCCCTCGACATATGCAGCGGAGAATCTTCGAGCAGAAGTTATCCAAGTCCTGTCCATCTGTTAGACATACAAATTAATTCTTCTACTAGATATTACAGGAAAAACATATATGCTTTTTTCTGAAATCCAGAAAAAAATACCTAGGTCGATGTCTAAAGCTATGGAAAGATATTTGGACGAGCAGATCTAAGTTACAAAATGTATGTAAAGCTAATTCAGCAAACAGATTTGAGTGCTAAATTACGGCAGGTTGTTTCAGCAGTCAGTGAGGCCGAGCACACAGCCATCAAACTATCGAAGGCCATCACAGCAACAAAGATCGAGTATAAAACAATGTAGAGCTATTTCACCTAACAGATTGGCTACTAGACCATGGCAATCTACGTCACAATAAATATATGGCAGGATATTTTAGCAACTAATCGGCCTTGGTATGCCATATTAGCTAAGCAGATTGAGTGCAGAACAGGGCAAGGAAGCTTCTTAAGCAGAGCATATTGACTATAAACTACTTCGGCAAACAGTGAGATTAACAGCGTCTATCAGCTAACATTCAGCGCTACACCGACATGAACGGGGTCTCAGTCTAGAATGCGCGTACCATGGGAGAAGCTGACCGTCGTGTGTCTCCACACGAACATCGCCAGCGGTGGCGGCGCTGACCGCCGTGCGCCTCCACAAGAATGTAGCCAGCGGTGGCGGTGCGGCGAGAGGAGGACAGTCTACGAGAGCGTACTGTGGGAGCGAGAGGATCGCTGTGCATCCCCTCGACGAACCGCGGTGCCGACGTATCGGCGTAGCGGGGTGGGCGTCTTTGGCAGAGGGAATGGAGTGGAGGGGGACGGGGGGAGGGGGGTTTGGGGAATATTATTGGCTAGTTGTCCGAAGGGCGGTTGAATCAGATTTGGGGGAATTTTTGGGTGGGGGGGAGGATTTTCGCGCGGTGGGCGGGTGGAGTTTGGCGCATGGTTGATTTCTCCAAGTGTAGTCCCATGTGTCAGTGAAGAGGCAAGCCGAAGCGCGTTTCGTTTGCGTGAGCCGTGTGCAGGACCGAACATGTGTGGTGTGCAATGCGACCACGACAGGAGTGCTGTGAGTGTACCGCTTTTTTTCCTTTTAAACTAGGTGCTTCGCCCCCTAAAAAAAACTTGTTGCTTCGCGTGATCCATCGATACTACTACTAGTAATCTGGTAATCCCGACTAAAACGGCGCGGGCGGGTCTTTTCTCGCGTGATATGCTGGGAGGTTGGCTTAGGTGGGATTTTTAGGACGAGTAATGCTACACCTACGTAATCCCAGTTACATAGTTAACGTAATGTGAAACGTGTGAGCTATTTATTACAGATTGGGGGGAGGGAGGGGCCCACCACCATGAAAATCAGGGGAGGAGAGAGAGAGAGGCAATTTACGTTAACCCTTTCGTAGGTTCCCATAGATGTAGAAAGATGTGACATGTGTGAATGTGTAGTGGACGTACTATTGGAGTGCCTAAGATAAATTGTGTATGTATAGACCCTAAGTGTTTATTTTACTTCGCATGTTGGATTTGTCTTGGTTCAATAAAAAGCAGAGTTGCTAATGATGGTGTGCCTATCATCCTGCAATATAGGCTGTCCGATCTATATCTAACGGATAGGAAGGAAACTATGACAATTTACCCGCACTCCTTGTTCATCCTTTTCTCCCACAAGATCTTGATCTTTCGTGCAACGCCTGGGCATCTTGCTAGTACTCCTAAAATACACTATATTATTGTGAAAGTTCATATACACCGGCCGAGATTAATGCAAACACGGTAGATTTTCAATACATTTCGAACTTTTATAGGATAGAAAAGTAAAAGAAACTCGACCCTAAACCTATTCTACGGCGGCGACCGACGTCCTCCGTCTGCAATCTCTATGTACGGGGGCGGGGTTCAAGACCCGTGAAGTGAAGGTGTGGTTGAAAGAGCAACTATCCCTAGGTGGTTTTGGTAATTACTAACAACATATAGCTCATTGAGCTAATACTATTTCAAGACAAACATTTCAGGAAAAGCTCAATGAATGGCATGGCATGGATGAGGAAAGTGGATCCCTCAAATTCTAAGGATAAAAGGATTGGCTCAAGCTCAAAAGCTCAAGACTCTACATTTTATATTTTAGTGATCCAAGATCACATTGAGTCTATAGGAAAAGCCAATACTATCAAGGAGGGATGAGGTGTTGCTTAATGAGTTTCTTGCTTCAAGTGCTTAGTGATATGCTCCAAAAACCCTCAACTACTTTCTCATATCCACACATGACCTAAACCTAAAGTCAAACTCGGCCCCACCGATTCTTTCTATCCGGCGCCACCGAGTTCAGATGTCATAGCCACTACCACAAACCCTAGGAAAATCGGTCTCACTGATAGGGATCTCGGTCTCACTGAGATGGGATTGTAATCTCTCTGTTTCCCTTCGTAACGTTTCGGTCTAACCGAAGTGAGCGATCGGTCCCACCGAGATTGCAATGTAAACTCTCTGTTTCCTTTTCGTAACATTTCGGTCCAACCAAAAAGAGCGAACCGGTCCCACCGAGTTTACCTGATCAACTCTCTAGTTAGCTTATTACCAAAATCGGTCTCACCGAGTTTGTGTAATTGTTCTCACCGAGATTGCGTTATGCCCTAACCCTAACCATATCGGTCCTACCGAGTTGCATGTCGGTCCCACCGAAAATCCTAACGGTCACTAGGTTTACTAAATCGGTCAGACCGAGTTTGTTGATTCGGTCCCACCGAGATTGGTAAATTGTGTGTAACAGTTAAATTTTGTGTCGAGGCTATATATACCCCTCGACCTCCTCTTCATTCATGGAGAGAGCCATCAGAACAAACCTACACTTCCAACTTACCATTTCTGAGAGAGAACCACCTACTCATGTGTTGAGGCCAAGATATTCCATTCCTACCATATGAATCTTGATCTCTAGCCTTCCCCAAGTTCCTTTCCACTCAAATCTTCTTTCCACCAAATCCAAATCCTGTGAGAGAGAGTTGAGTGTTGGGGAGACTATCATTTGAAGCACAAGAGCAAGGAGTTCATCATCAATACACCATTTGTTACTTCTTGGAGAGTGGTGTCTCCTAGATTGGCTAGGTGTCACTTGGGAGCCTCCGACAAGATTGTGGAGTTGAACCAAGGAGTTTGTAAGGGCAAGGAGATCGCCTACTTCGTGAAGATCTACCGCTAGTGAGGCAAGTCCTTCGTGGGCGATGGCCATGGTGGGATAGACAAGGTTGCTTCTTCGTGGACCCTTCATGGGTGGAGCCCTTCGTGGACTCGCGCAACTGTTACCCTTCGTGGTTGAAGTCTCCATCAACGTGGATGTATGATAGCACCGCCTATCGGAACCACGACAAAAACATATGTGTCTCCAATTGCGTTTGAATTCTCCAAACCCTTCCCCTTTACATTCTTGCAAGTTGCATGCTTTACTTTCCGCTGCTCATATACTCTTTGCATGCTTGCTTGAATTGTGTGAAGATTGCTTGACCTATGCTAATATAGCTAAAATCTGCCAAAGACTAAAATTGGGAAAATGTTAAGTTTTTAATTGGTCAAGTAGTCTAATCACCCCCCTCTAGACATACTTCCGATCCTACAAGTGGTATCAGAGCTTTGGTCTCCATTTGCTTTGATTTCCATAGCTTTTGGTGGTCATAGCCTTGGTTTCACAACCTAGGAGAGTATGGCGTCTAGCGAGGGAAATTATCACCGTAGAGGTCCTTACTTTGATGGTACTAATTTTGCTAGTTGGAAGCATAAGATGAAAATGCATATTCTCGGACATAACCCCGCCGTTTGGGCTATTGTATGTATTGGCTTGCAAGGTGAATTCTTTGATGGAAGGGAACCAAACCGTGAAGCTAGTGCGGAATAATTGAAGATGCTGCAATACAACGCTCAAGCTTGTGATATCCTCTTCAACGGATTGTGCCCCGAAGAATTCAACAAAATCAGCCGTCTTGAGAATGCAAAGGAAATCTGGGATACTTTGATTGATATGCATGAAGGTACTGACTCCGTCAAGGAATCCAAGTTGGATGTGCTCCAAAGTCAACTTGACAAGTTCAAAATGAAGGATGGTGAAGGTGTCGCTGAAATGTACTCTAGGCTTGATCTTATCACAATGAGATTGCGGGCTTAGGAAGTGAAGAGATGACCGACAAATTCATAATCAATAAGATCCTAAGAGCATTAGATGGAAAATACGATACTGTGTCCACACTGATCCAAATGATGCCCAATTACAAGAATCTCAAGCCAACAGAGGTCATTGGAAGAATTGTTGCTCATGAGATGTCACTCAAGGATAAGGAGGAACTTCACAACAAGTCAAGTGGTGCTTACAAAGCCTCATGTGAAGCCCCTACATCATCAAGTGAGAAACAAACCTTCAATGAAGAATGGAGCTTAATGGTGAAGAACTTCAACAAATTCTACGAGAGTAGAAGCAAAGAAAGAAGCTCCAAGTCAAGGTCCTACAATGACAAAAGATCTTCCAGTCGAGAGTGTAATTGCTACAATTGTGGGAGACCCGGACACTATTCCAATGAGTGTACGGCTCCCTACAAAAGAAGAGAAGATTCTCCCAAGAGAAGAAGTAGAAGAGAAGAATCACCGCCAAGAGAGAGGAGGAGAAGAGATGATCGTTATGAACGAAGAACATCCTGGAGAAGCAAGGATTTGGAAAGGAAGGACAAGTCATCAAAGAGCTACACAAAACAAAGACATCAAGCTCATTTTGGTGAATGGGTATCCGGTTCCGACTCTGAACATCACTCCGAGAGAAGCTATCACTCCGACTCCGAACATACTCAAGATGAAGGTGTTGCCGGTCTAGCACTTGTGTCAACCAACTCCTACGACATATTTGATTCACCAAATGAAGGAATTGGAAGATGCTTCATGGCTAAAGGCCCAAAGGTAACACACCTTGAGTATGTTGATTTCAATAGTGATGAAGATGACTTGTTAGGTGATGATGATTTACTTATTGACAACTCTAGTGATGAATACTATGATGAAACGTCAATTAATCATGCTAATCAAGATAAAACGAATGACGATGATAAGGAGAAAATTGAGCTCCTAACTAAAGAGCTAAACACTCTTAAGTTAGCTCATGAAACTATCTTAGGGGATCATCGAGAATTTTTGAGGACTCATGAGAAGTTACGCTTTGAAAAGCTCAATCTTGAGAAAGAGCATGAGTTCTTAAAAGCAATCAATGATGATCTTCGTAAGAAAAGTTCTTCCTACATTGCCAAGCGTTTACTCTTATCTACTTACATGCCTCAAGTCAAGTCTAGTAACAAAAACAAGAAGGATTCTTCCTCTAGTAGTAACAATCATCATGTTAAACCCAATATTGTTGCTTCTAGTAGGTCTCTTGATTCCACTAATGATTCTCTTAGCCAAGTTACACTTGATCAAGAAAATAGCTTATTGAAGGGAATTATAGAGAAAGTTGTTTACAAGAACCTTGCCGGGAGTAAGCAATTCGAGGAAATTGTACGCAAGCAAGGAAGGCACCGGAAGAATCAAGGTGTTGGTTTTGAACAAAAGTTCAATGCCAATGGAGTTGAGTGGGAAGAAGATCAATACCCCAAGACGAAGATTGTTCCTCAACAAGAGAAGTATGATCCTACTTCCTTGAAGGGGACACAAGATCAAGATGATCTTTCACCACAAGACCACAAGCAAAAAAGGCAAGGACAAGCTTCAAGAGGAGATTGATGCATTTGAAGAAGCTCCTAAGGCCTTGGTCAAGTGGGTTCCGAAGACTACGTCAAGTTCTACTTCATCAAGTACGACTACAACTCCTAGGATTCCCATCAAGATGATGTGGATCCCGAAGAAAAAGAACTAGAGAGTTCTTGAGGGTGACTCCACCAAAATACTTCACTCATATCATTTTGGCAAGAACAAGTGCAATCAACTTCCACATCTTGCACTAGTTCAAGGAATCACAAACCCTCATGTTGGTAAGGCAAGGGACAAGGTAACCTAATGCTTTCATGGACACCATCTTGTGTGTGCATCACTCTATGTCTGTGGATATACTTGTTTGTTCCTTGTGGGACTAACCCGTGTAGGTATTGAAAGTGCAACTCACTCCAAAGGATTGCTCCAAATGATCTTCATCAACATTGAGCATCCACATCTTCAACACCTACATGAAGTCATCATCGACAAAACCCAAGGTTAGTTCATCCCTCTAAGGGGGGATCTCACATCTAGGGGGGGCTTTACTCTAAGAATTGAGTCAAAGCAAATCTAATGGTGTGAACATATCAATGCATTATGTAAAAGTGGTAACCCCACTTGAGCTTAAACGATGAGTATGACCTATGATCAAATGTTCTCATTTTACTCCTAAGTCAATATACTCATATATAGATGACCTAGTCATCGCCAATTGTTTGATAGTGCTAGAATTGGTTGTGCATGCTTTGCCACATATTTCATTTGCCATTTTATTGTGTGAGCATGCTGGTTGCATATTTAACTCATTCGAGGACATCCACTTGTTGCTTTGATTGATTGGCTTCTTTTTTCTTTTGCCAAGTGGATGAACAAGAATGCCTAAGAACCTCCTCTAACTATCTATGCTTTTCTTGTCTCAAACTCTATTCATGCTACATCACAAAATTTGATCAAGTCATATTCGAACCACTCTGTGTGAGGAGCACTCGGAGTCCCCGATTCATCATAGACTTAAACTTCCAAAACTTCTTTGTGCTTTTCGGTCCGACCAATTCTTCCATTTCGGCCATACCGAGATCACTAAGTCAATCTAGGGTTTTCATCTCGGTGCAACCGATTTGAACCTTTCGGTCTCACCGAGTTGCTATAACTGTCAACAGTTATGCATCTCGGTGCCATTGAGTTGTTCCACTCGGTCACACCGACAGGGTCGGGCTATATATACTCACGGGAAAAAATTTCGAAACTTTCTCCAAACCCCTTCGCCCGCGCATAGCTCGCTCTGCCTCCAGGGTCTCCGGATCGTCGTCCTCGTCGCCTGCCGCCTCCAGTCGCTGGTCTCCGCCGCCGTCAACGGAATTCAACCCCTCCGTTGCCGCCGTAGCGAGTTCATCGCCAAACTAGGGTATGGACTTGATCACAGTGCTATCCCCGTCCGATTCCTAGCACATTGTGTTCATCATGATTCTTGCCACGATTGAAACAATTCTATCCAGTCAAAACAATCCATAGATTAGATGTGAATTGAAAATTTAGGGTTAGGTTTCTGCCGAAACCATCTCGGACCCACCGAGTTGAAAAACTCGGTTCCACCGATTCGGCTAAGGCCATTGCACAAGTGATTCTCGGTCTGACCGAGAATTGCAAATCGGTGTGACCGAGTTCAGAACTCTGTGAAACCCTAGCAGTCTTGGTGCCACCGAACTATGACTCAGTCTGACCGAATTCACTAGTTAGGTTGCAAAAGCTGCTTCGGTATCACCGAGTTTGCAAATCGGTTGATCTGAAATGCTTTCTGTGGAAAACTAAAACTAAGTTTTTGAATCATTCTTTTGCAAAAACCTCTGCATTTTTTGATGCTCATCCATTCTATCCCATCTACATCTATTCACAGGGTCAGCAGTCAGAGTTTGCAGCATGTCAGACCAGAGTGACAACTAGAATAGGGAAGAGGAGCACGTTCATATGAGTGAGGGCACTAGTCCCTCTAGTTCCTCAGATGAGGGCAGCAGGAGCACCCCAAGCAACATGCCCAAAGCTGCCACCAGGGCCAGAAGGAAGAGAACCTCAGACTCTGAGGATGAAGACTATGTGGCAGCTGAGGATGAGGCCACTTCCAAGAAGATAGTGCTCAAGAAGGAATATGGCTCAGCTGCAGCCACAAAGCCAGGACTAAAAAGGAAGGTCCCTGCCAAGAGGAGACCTATGCTGAAAGTCAGAGGATCAACTCAAGAACCTGAGAAATCTGATCCTAGAGAGGCTGTTGTAGAAGGGAAGAAGAGGAAGGAAAGGGTCAGGAAGACCATGGCCAGAGTTGTTGGATAGCCTTCCATGATGGAAGAGGAAGAGGAAGAAGAGGCTGCTGCTCCAGCACCCAAGGCACAAAAGCTTATGGGTGATGCTATAAGGTAAGGGGCTACATCAACAAAGGCCAAAGAAGCACCCAAAGCTGCCTCCAAGGTCAAGACTGCACCTAAGAGGAATACCAGGAATATACCAGCTGCTGAGAAGAACAAGGCCCCGGTGCCTGAAGTTGCTGAAGAAGAAGAAGATGAAGGACAAGATCTGAGGAAGCTAAAACCCAAGATTCCAGACCACAATGATGCTCATCTAGTGGCTGAGAACATGAAGCTGAGGAAGGATGCAAGGCTCAGAGAGTGGAGATTGTCTGATCCCTATGCAATCAGGAGAAGGACTGCTGTTGACTACATGTTCCACACTAAGGAACACTAGGATTTTTATGAGACTGTGCTGCTGGACAACAAACCTTTAGTTTGTGACATGAGGTGGGTGAACTGGAAATACATGAAGGAGAATGAGGAACACTACCCAGGTGTGTTTGACAGCTTCAAGGCTTGTGGAGTTGATGACTTTTTTGGACAGAAGTTCCCAAAGTGGAATGATGAGCTCGTAATGCAATTCTACTCCACAACTCACTTTTATCCAGATGGCAGAATAGTCTGGATGTCTGAAGGTACAAGGTACCAGTCCACAATTGAAGAATGGGCAAAACTGATCAATGCACCAGAGGAGAAAGCTGATGACTTGGATGTCTATTCCAAGAAGAAGATGGATCACAATTCTATGTCACACGTGTACAAGGAGATCCGAGATAAAGCTCTTTAGACTCACAAGTTTGGGTCTGTCCATTATCTTCTGTCAGGACTGCCAACGATCAACTGGATCCTTAGGCACACTCTCTTGCCCAACTCAGGTGACCACAACATGATCAGAGGGCATGCAGTAAACTTGCTACACATATTTGATGTGCCACAGAAGTTCAAGGTCATGAGCCTCATAGTTGAGACTATCAAGAGGACAGCAGCTGACCAGAAGTGAAGTTGTGGGTATGCCCCACAGATCCAGGAGCTGATCAACTCCAAGATGGGCACAGGCACATACTTGTTGGACAAGGAACACTTTGCTATCTATCTAGACTTTGAGGACAACCAAGTAGTCATGAATGAGAATGAACCATCTTCAGTGCAAGCACAAGACAAGAAGGAGAAGGCAAAGAAGGAGAAGGCTGCCAAGATGCCAACTGTAGAGGTGGCATCTGAGTACTTTTTAAAGAGAAAGCAGGACCAGCTTGGTCACTTAATAGCATCAACTCTGAGGATTGAGAAAGGGTTGGCCACCCTAACTCAAAACCAAGAGAGCCTGGAAAGAATCATGGAATAAAAGTTCTATGACTTAGATGTCAAAGTAACTGAGATCCAGTCTGTTGTGGAGCAGCTTCAGGATGATATGCAGGAGAGGAAGGGCAAGACAACCACTGATGCATTTGCCAGAGTTCCTAGAGCTCAGAGATCAGTTGCAGTGCTAGTGACAGACACCAGAGCCACTTCATCTGCACCAGCTACAGCTCCAGTGCAACCAGCTCCAGCACCTACTCCTCAAGCTCCATCCACATCAACTGAACCCTTCGTCCTTGGAGTCATATCTACACCACCACATCAAGACCAAGCCTGAGAGACGAAATAATACTATGCATTTTCTAGGAACTTTTTGGTAACTTGTTTCCAAAGGGGGAGAAAAATGTATAGATCATAGGCTTCAAGAGAGAGAGTTTGCTTTTGTTCTCTCTTGTCTTTGTGGTTGAACTTTATTTGCTTTTGCTTGCTTGAGATACTACTTTATTGCCGGTGTGATACAATGATGATCATGTGTTTGATCATATGCTACCTTAATGCTTGTTAGATTACAATATCCCATTTATCTTCATATGATCATTCACTTTGCTTCGTGATGAGTACATGTATTCAATATTTATTATTTTGAGCGCTCCACCAAGATGTATGTGACATGGAAGAGTAACCCACAAGCCTAACTCCTTGTGCATTTGCAGTCCAAAGCAAATCTTAAACTATGCTCAAATTTAGGCGGAGCTCTTGCTTATCACATACTTCTCAAAGTGACGATGTTTTTCAATCTTATTATCATTTGTCAAAGCTTTGATCTATATGTTGTCATCAATTACCAAAAAGGGGGAGATTGAAAGTGCAACTCTCCCTAGGTGGTTTTGGTAATTCCTAACAACATATAGCTCATTGAGCTAATACTATTTCAAGACAAACATTTCAGGAAAATCTCAATGAATGGCATGGCATGGATGAGGAAAGTGGATCCCTCAAAATTCTAAGGATAAAAGGATTGGCTCAAGCTCAGAAACTCAAGACTCTACATTTTATATTTTAGTGATCCAAGATCACATTGAGTCTATAGGAAAAGCCAATACTACCAAGGCGGGATGAGGTGTTGCTTAATGAGTTTCTTGCTTCAAGTGCTTAGTGATATGCTCCACAAACCCTCAACTACTTTCTCATATCCACACATGACCTAAACCTAAAGTCAAACTCGGCCCCACCGATTCTTTCTATCCGGCGCCACTGAGTTCAGATGTCATAGCCACTGCCACAAACCTTGGAAAATCGGTCTCAATGATAGGGATCTCGGTCTTATCAAGATGGGATTGTAATCTCTCTGTTTCCCTTCGTAACGTTTCGGTCTAACTGAAGTGAGCGATCGGTCCCACCGAGATTGTGATGTAAACTCTCTGTTTCCTTTTCGTAACATTTCGGTCCAACCGAAAAGAGCGAACCAGTCCCACCGAGTTTACCTGATCAATTCTCTGGTTAGCTTATTACCAAAATCTGTCTCACCGAGTTTGTGAAATCGGTCTCATCGAGATTATGGTATGCCCTAACCCTAACCATATCGGTCCTACCGAGTTGCATGTCGGTCCCACCGAAAATCCTAATGGTCACTAGGTGTACTAAATCGGCCTGACCGAGTTTGTTGATTCGGTCCCACCGAGATTGGTAAATTGTGTGTAACGATTAGATTTTGTGTGGAGGCTATATATACCCCTCCACCTCCTCTTCATTCGTGGAGACAGCCATCAGAATAAACCTACACTTCCAACTTACCATTTCTGAGAGAGAACCACCTACTCATGTGTTGAGGCCAAGATATTCCATTCCTGCCATATGAATCTTGATCTCTGGCCTTCTCCAACTTGCTTTCCACTCAAATCTTCTTTCCACCAAATCCAAATCCTGTGAGAGAGAGTTGAGTGTTGGGGAGACTATCATTTGAAGCACAAGAGCAAGGAGTTCATCATCAACACACCATTTGTTACTTCTTGGAGAGTGGTGTCTCCTAGATTGGCTAGGTGTCACTTGGGAGCCTCCGACAAGATTGTGGAGTTGAGCCAACGAGTTTGTAAGGGCAAGGAGATCGCGTACTTCGTGAAGATCTACCGCTAGTGAGGCAAGTCCTTCGTGGGCGACGACCATGGTGGGATAGACAAGGTTGCTTCTTCATGGACCCTTCATGGGTGGAGCCCTCCATGGACTCCCGCAACCGTTACCCTTCGTGGGTTGAAGTCTCCGTCAACGTGGATGTACGATAGCACCACCTATCGGAACCACGACAAAAACATCCGTGTCTCCAATTGCGTTTGAATTCTCCAAACCCTTCCCCTTTACATTCTTGCAAGTTGCATGCTTTACTTTCCGTTGCTCATATACTCTTTGCATGCTTGCTTGAATTGTGTGAAGATTGCTTGACCTATGCTAAGATAGCTAAAATCTGCCAAAGACTAAAATTGGGAAAAGGTTAAGTTTTAATTGGTCAAGTAGTCTAATCATCCCCCCTCTAGACAAAGTTCAGATCCTACAGCGGTCTCCAGCGAGGAAGAGTAGAACACGGGACACGAACCGGCCAGTTGGCACACCAAGCCCTGCCGCCTCCCATGCCCCACTCATCCTCGGTGGAGTCCCCAACCTCGGCGGTGCTGGCCGTTGGAAAACAGCAAGTAGGACGCATGGCTGATGGTGCATCCGTCGTGGGCCGCCAGCGTGGCCACCGCTTGTGCGGTCGCATTCGCATCCGGCTATGCTGCTATTGCATCACGAATGCGACTTGAGCGAGGGCGGCGACCTTGAGCTTCATCCCTGAAGACAAGCTCTCCTGTAGAGCATTCGCACTTGCGGTCATGGAGGATGTGGTGCCAGGTAGGAGGACGATGCGCTATGGTGTGGAGGTTAGCTGGGTGTTGCCGCTTTAAGTTGCGCATCCCAGTGAGGCCAAGTGTCTGGGTGCATCATTAAGTGGCCGGAGTTAGTTCCTCGGGCACCGAGCCTCTTAACGACGACATAAGAACGGGCGACATGAATGCGGGCAGCTGGCGCCGGCTAGGAACGCACTGCGCGACGGCGCGAGGGACAAGGGTTTTGGTGTGCCAGGGTAGTCAGCTGCGGTCGTGGCAACGTTGGAGATGCCCTTTGCTCACATGAGATCCCCACATGTCATTTAAAAATCAATACGACCCGGCATGGTCTCAGGTCCTGAGGATGCAGTTGGCCGCGCTACACCACTCCGCGGACGCGTCACGGCGCCCCGTGCATCCTCGACGAGCCGGGTGTTGGGATGTGTTTGGATTGTGGCCAAAGTGCACCTTACCAAAATTTTGGTCATGACCCAAGGATTGGTCTTTGTTTGGATGGTTGCCATTTTTTTGGCATGCCAATGAACTCTAGCCAACTCTAGTTCATTTTTCTTGCCAATGTCAACCAAATCATCAGCAACCAATACCTCAACCAAAATTTTGGCTACCCAATGCTTTGATGGGGCATCCTTGGGCACAAAACAAACATACTGTTGGTCGCGCCACAGCACTAACGCCACCCTCGGCACACTGAAACCGACCATGTCTAGCAATGATATGAGCGTGTCACTCACCGCAGTCGCCGTGTCCAGAGGCGGTGCTGGAGTTGCGCCACGTTGTTGGCCCCAACGACCCACATGAACGGTTGTCGGTTGGCGAGGAGGTCGTGGGCCAGCTCCTCCATTGGACTAGTCTGCGCTATGTCGTCCCGACGGGTGTGCCCAAAATGTTGGTTTCCCTGTTTTCCCGGCCATATTCGAGCGTCATTGCTCCGCATTGTGCATTAGGCCTTTCACTATGTAGGCCAAGCGAGACAACTTGTTATTTATTTGAGCCGTTCAAGTATAATCATGTGGCATTTGCTTAATTCTCATTCCTCTCCAACCCTCTTCTCCGTCGATCATGTCGCCCTCCAGTCGAGTCCATCCTCTCGCATGCCTCATTTGAATATTCTGTCGAGTATCATTCGCATGTACCCACCCTAGTCCTCTTTCAATCGATCTCCGGACCCCGAGATGAAATTGAGAGAGAACGAGTGGGGGCACGTGATACCTAAGGCGGATTCAAAATTTTGAACCAGTGATCATAGCATCCGCAAATCATATATAAAGGGTATTCAATGTTCGTTTCGTTTTTGAACATACAATATACTCCCTCCTATCCTTTCTAGTTTACATATAAGTTTTATGTGTAGTCAAAGTATCTCTACTTTGATCAAAAAAGTATCAACCTTCAACAACGCCCAATCAATATTGTTAGATTCGTACGTACTCCTAGATTTGTAATCGAGATGGTTTCCAATTTTTTTTCAACCACGTGAATGTGCTTGTTCTCGCGCATGCTCTTCCTACTAGGATTTCGCCACGAATAGCCAGTCCAATAGTAACCTTTTTAAGCTCACTGTCCAATAGTACACATGGAGTACTGACAACATCTGTACTAGAGTATGCATTGCTCATAGTAGTACTCCCTCCTTCCATTTATATAGGGCCTATGTGGAGGAGAGAGATGTGAAAAAGTTAGGGGAGTGAGCTCTCATGCGAGAGCCTAGCTATATACGGATTCCTAGTTAAATACAATAAATGTGAAGAAAGAGATAGAGAGGAGATGGAAAAACGTACTAATACAATAGCCAACCTTTTTTTGCGGAAAATAGCCAACCTTATAGCCCACACTACCGTATGAGTGCATATGATAGATGATGGCTATAGATGACATGGCAGTCCCTCATAGCCATGGACTGGCTATATTATTAACCATGCTCTAATGCGTTTTTAAAACCGCATTTGACTATTGACAAGATTAATAGTACATGAGATGTATAATGTGAAAATTATATCATTGGAAACTCCTTTCACATACTAATTTGACCGTATGCTTTGTGTAAGTTGCATGTCATATATTATTACTCTAACATTTGGTCAAAGTTATCCTGGAAAAACGCATTAGGCCCTGTATAGTAAATGGAAAGAGGGAGTAGTAGTGGAAGTGGATCCTCTGACGTAGGTATCCCTGCCTTACCCTCCCTTTCGGTCACTTACTGGCGGGCACCATGCTTGCTAGGCCCCGCATGTCAGTTACTCAATGGGTTTGGCCACGTCAGGGGATCCTCATCCGTAGTATACTCCCTCTGTTTTTATTTACTCTGCATAAAACGGAGGGAGTGGTAGTATAATAAATGACACGGGCGGGGGAGGGGGAGGGACGTCGGTTTGCTCTCAACTGCGGTCCCACAAGCAAGCGAAAATGCAAGATGAAGCGCGTTCCATTCGGTGAGCGACGTGGAGGGTCCAGCGTGCCGGGCTGCAACGAGAACACGACAGGAGCGATGTACAGTCAAAACCGATTGACCGGTCGTCACCAGAACCACTATTCACACCAGAACCTTCGCTGCTCGGCCTACGCCAGCCACTACCCTAAAACCACACCTAATCTCTAGCCCATTCCCCCACCTTTCGATCCCCTAGCCCGCATCAAGCGTCCCCTAGTTCGCCGGAAAGCCATGGTGCGCCACAAGATCACTTACTACAAGATGCTGACGCTGGAGCACCGCGCAGAAATTGCGGCAGCGGTCGGCGCCACAGACCTCCGTTCCCAAGCTCGCTTTGCGGCGGGCCAATCCCCGAATTCTCTAGAGCCAAGCTATGAGGAGGAGGAAGCTGATCCAATGTTCATGGTGGAGGTTGCGGCGCAGAAGGCCCTCGATGGGTATGAGATGATGGACGTCAACTTCGTGCTGGCGTCCGAGTCCCCCATGGTGCAGGTGGACCAGCGGTTCAACATGGAGATACTAAAGGAGGACCGGGAGGCAGAGGCTCAACTTAATGCGGAGCGCGTGCATGCCGCTGCCATCGAGGCTCTCCTGCAGGCAGAACCGGATGTCGTGGATGTGAACCGGGCGGCGGAGGCTCAAATTGAGGCGGAGCACGCGGATGCCACTGCCATCGAGGCCCTCCTGCAGGCAGAATCGGACGTCCTAGACTTGAATCAGGCGACAGAGGCTCAACTCGTCGCGGAGCATGCGGATGCCGCTCTCATCGACGCCCTCCTGTAGGCGGAACCGGATGTCCTGGACTTGAACCGGGCGGCCGAGGCTCGACTCGACGCAGAGCGCGCGGATGCCGCTGCCATCGAAGCCCTCCTGCAGGCGGAACCGGACGTCCTTGACTTGAACCGGGCTATGCTCTCGTCCATACAGAGCGCCCGCATGCTCCGTGTGAACGAGTAGCTATTGGTCGAGGACAACCACGGTGCGGAGACACACGTCGGTAGCTACGGCTGGTTCGCGCCGGTAGCCAAAGATGACAAGGCCATCTCGTTCCGCGAGCAATGATAGTTTTTTCTTTATGTTGTCGTTTTTATGGATCTTTTGTTGTGTAAAAGCATATATTTGTTATGCAAGTCGCCTGACTTGGGTCAGTCTACCATTTCAGGCGGTTGGATGAATATCATACGTCTCCTAACCCTTCTTCCTCATCTCTTATTCTTCCCCAACAACCAACAGACCACCGAACGGGCTATGCAGATACTCCCCAACATGCGGTTGGATAAACATACTCTATGAACGAAAATTATGTGTCGGCGGTAGGATGGCTGAGTTTGGTTTGTTCACATGCGACAACACGTGTCAGTGAGGGTGCATTCCCTTGGATGGGTTTGCAGCGTGCAAGAGCGACTGTGTGAGGGTGCGGTGCGACCGCGGCGTGTAGGAGCGACCGTGTGAGGGTGCGGTGCGACCGCGACAGCCGTGCTCAAGTGTACCCCCTTCTCATTTTGAAAACTTTAGGCAATCTTGGAAAAATGTGTGGCAAATTATGGCAATGCAAGGCCTAGACCCAAACAGGATGTACTAGGAGTACTAGTGTTAAAAATAAGGCAGGGTTTTCCTTCGCGGTATTTAATCGATACAAAACCTCATTATACGTGTCAATTAATGCGTATTTTTTTCTACAAAGACCAAAGAGCTAGCCATCTCACTCCTCATCTCTTGATTAATGAAGTGCCATGCAAACCAACCTTCTCAGTTCCGCATGCATGCAGGGGATATAATGTCATTGGTTGCTAGTACGAGACAAACCACATCAATTTTGCTTCGATTAGTGTTAGTGGCCTTTTGCAAATTGTAATTTTGATATACTGGCCTTGTGTACAAAAAATGGAGGTAGTAACTATATTTGACTTCCTTCCCCATTGCGGTGACGTCGACGATATCTCGAACGTTGTGGTTTGGCGAAGTGCGTTCGACGGAGAACACCATTGAGGCCTTGAGGGAGACCACGGTAAGTCATTCGCAAGTGCCGCCTGCAAGCCGAGACAACCGCCTTATTTGCATCCAGGAAGTCCGTTGAACCAAAGGACGCGTAAATGTACTAGTACTACAAGTACACAATAGCGGCGTCCGTCCAGCTTAGTGCGGTGAGATGGTTTCTCGAAGAAGACGATGGAGAAGCGGAGTCAGCGAATAGTGAAATGATGGTTGCTTCGTCCGTGCTTTTGTGATTTGACGCCTCACTGCTTTGTGATTTGTGATAGAAGGGACAGGGGAGTAGACTGTGTGCTCTATACTGTACTACATGCGTCCAAGCATGGGAGAAAGAGGAGAGACATTGCATTTTTCTATTCCTTCAATCAATCAATCAGGGAGCTTCAGTTCCATCTTTTTGGCTTTGACAAAACCATCCACAATGGTTCCCATGATGCCAAAAGCTATTTTTCACATTTGGCTACACATTGTGGATGCCCTTAATCGTACCAATTTGTTTTGCTCCTGTGTGCTATCTATACAAATCTCAATTATATTGATCTAAAAAATTATAGAATCAAGATTAGTAAAAAGGAGGTGATTTTGCCGCGCGGATGGCGGGGGAGGTTTCTTATTTTTAGAGGACGTTGTCCTGGCGGTTTACTAACATGCGGTCCCACGTGTCAGTGCTTTACTAAGCCGATCCGCGTCCCACATGAGGCAGAACAACGGTAGAAGCAACACGTGGTTAAGTTGAAGAACATGAGGGAGAAGCGGATTCAGCAATGAGTGAAATGATGGTAGCTTCGTCCCTCCAACTTTTTTAGCATTATTACTTCATCCCTCCAACTTAACTACGGGAAAGGTGCAACTTTGTGATGTGACGCCTCATTGCTCATTACTACGTCAGCGCCATGACTGGGGTGCTTCACCCCGGCTGCTCTGCACTGTATTCCGGTATGGCACGTGGACCCAGTAGCTTGATGTCCCACATCTCGGCGAAAGGGACTAGAAGAATTATGAAAGCGAGCGCTCCACTCTTACGACGGAGGAGTACACGACACGACGGCCCAGTGAACTGTCACTTGTACTGTATAGTACTACAGTTTTGCTGTTTCGCACGATCCATCGATACAAACCCGATTAAACAGGAAAGGGCAGGATTTTTCCCGCGCGGTAGATGATACTGGCCATACATTTCAAAGGCAATTTTAATACATGCAAACTAAATAATTAAGTAACTATATGATATCTAGTAAAACTAAAAACACATATGATTTATTGTGTTAGAGTGTAGTAGTAGTGTTGTATTGCGTAGTTGTTAGATGTAACATGCGAGAACATGTAGAGATGCAGTTTTGGAGGGCCTACAGAGAGAAAAGCGTAATACGGTCACCGAACTTTAGAATAAGTTGATTACAATCACTATATACGTTTTGCGGTGATTATACAGTCACTTCCTCACGGTTCAGCATCGGATTGCACTTTGTTGACCGGCCAAATAGTATGCGTGGCACCATGTTGACTAGTTAAATTGACCATGTTCCTTGTGGGTCCCACCTGTCAGTTCACATAGGGAAAAGGTCAGATAAACACAAATTTACGCAGGCGCGACAAGACTCCAGCCCGTGCGCGGGAATCACCTCGTTGTGTATGTCTCTGTCAGGGCCTGATGTGTGCGCATGCACGTATAGGTTGAGCACTTGAGCGTGAGAGTGTGTGTTGGTGGTGTGGTGTACTGGTGTATGCATGCATGCATGTGTGTGCGTGTGTGAGTGTTGCGTGCGTGCGTGGCTACGTGTGTATGTGTGAGTGTTGCGTGCGTGCGTGGGTACATGTGTTTGTGTGAGTGTTGCGTGCATGCAGTTCGTGTGCATGCGTGCATGTGTGTATAATCACCACACGAGCTCATGTGTGTTAAAACTTAAAACAGACGGCTCAGCATACCAATACAAGGCCACCTTGTCCGATGTGCCCGCGGTCATGACTTCGAACCACCATCCAAATATATTTTTGTCGTTTGTTTTCATTCTTAGTAGCAAGATGCCCGTGCATTGCACCTAACATCAAGATGCTTTTGTATGACTAGTTTATCTTCTGAGAGAAAAGGATGAACGAGGGAAGGCCTTATTTGCAAATGTGGAGAGGTGTGTGGGTACCTTTTTGCAAAATTGCCATAGTTTCTTTCCTATCCGTCAGATATAAATCGAACGACCTATATTGCAGGATGGCAGGCACACCATCATCACCAACTCTGTTTTTTATAAGAGTGTCTTTTATAAGAGTGTAGATGTAGAGTAGATACAAGCCGACAGGTGGGCACCATGGTAGTGAAATAATGTGATGCAACACTAGAGGTGCCACGTGGAGCGTTTAACTGGTCAACTAGTCATGTCTTGAGCAAATACAGAGTTGTACGATGAGCCCGTGACTGTATAATAACCACTAAACGTAAATGGTGACCGTAATGATCGTCATTGTATATATCACGAGAGAAAGATGAAACATGCGTGAATGTGATGTGGGCTTACTTTTAGAGGACCTAGAGATAGTTTGTGTGCATACTTGAAAAGGGCATACAGGGGGGTATGCGATGGAGAGAGAGATGCTCTTTGCTTCTCTTTATTATGACTAACTTTGTATATAGTATAAAAATATACAAATTCACAGTGCGGAATAAATATCATTGTGGGCACCATGCAATGCAAATTAGCGTCCGTACTCCTCCATATAACTCTGTAATGTTGTATATACGTAGAAACTCTAAAATAATTTTTTGGCCACACTTTATTCAAAAGGAATTCTGTATGCGAAATAAACATGAAGAAAGGGCTTTTTAGATCAATGGGGTACATGATGTAACATGTGTGAATGTGTAGTTGATGCATTTGGCGGGGCCTAGAGAGGTATGTGTGTGTATTACGTATTCGAGAGAGGCATGGATAGAGGGGCCGGTGGGTGGGGGCGTGGGAGTGATAGCAGGAGAAATGAGAGTGGTCTACAGAGAGAGAGATGAATATGACGTCATGATGAGAGATTCCCTTCCCTTGAGTGTGTATATGCAAGGGGGGAGGGGTTAGAGGCACTAGGAGATTTTTTTGTGTGTGTGGTGTTTGTGTTGGTATGTGTGGGTGTGAGAAGATAATGAGACATGGGGGCAGAGGGTGTGTCACCGCGTGAGGTCCGGTGGGTCGAGGTGAGGCCCTTCGTTCGGTTCCATCCTGCGCCACATTGGTCGGCCCATGACGCATTTAGGAAGACCCATGGATGACTAGTCGTACAAGAGGAAGATAGCAGAATTGTGAAGGACTCCGTGTCCACTGACAAAGCCGGCTAGGATTTGTAACCCTAGGTTCTCGGACTAAGGTAACCCCTTTATCTCTGATATTACTATTCATCCAACCTAACTTTAAGGGGCATCCTACAAAATGCTCTGCTAGAATCATACTCGTCGATTAGGAAGAGAGGTGTGAGACAATGCGTGAGAGACATGCCTAAAGATAATGTGCGTACATGAGACATGTAGGCAGGTCCATGTATATAGAAAGGGTCGATGGGGATTGTGCGTGTGTATGCTTGCGAGAGGAAGAGTGCTTGTGATAAAGGTTAGTGAAAACAATTGTAAATGGTTAGGAGAGGGAGGGAGGGTTATATCTAGAGCATGTGTGCGATAAAGACACCTCGGGAGAGAGTGTGTGACCATGTGTGAGATACCACCGATGGAGAGTGAAACTACACGTAAAAGACTGTTGTACACATTGATTAAAGATATAAATTGTATCCAGATATTAGGATGGGATCATGATATTTGCAATTCGCGCAAGGAACGGTCATTGATCCATGAGACATCTAGGTTCTATCGAATTTGAGCATGTCTATGTTATTATTCGACACAATTGATCCACATAGTTAGTATTTTGAACTCCAGACAATGCATCGCTTTAGCAATCGAATATAAGAGTGAGTATAGTTCACGTTGTGTGTGTAAAGCACATTATACATACGGAAGTTACACAATGAACATTATAAATAGCTACCTATGAACTAGCATACATTTGAATTCAACTTAAGGTGGTTTAAAAAATTGAATTCAACATGAAGTCCATTCAATTATTTGAATTTGATATCATGGCATTTGTAAATCATACCTAAATTATGGGGGCACCAATCTTTGCTCTGATTTTGGACATAATAGCATATGTAGCCGTGTACAATATAGATTCAAATTTAGCTCCTCCATTCGAAAATAATCGTAGTAGGATTTTCAAGTGTCAAAATTTCAAAAAGAAGCGGATAATTTAATGAGGTTTTCAAACATACAAGATCAAATATAACGTTGTCTATTTAGGTCATTCCTCATAGTTCAAGAGTACTCTAAACGTCAATGCTTGTGTTTCAAAATTTCGAACAAAGCGCCAAAAGAGCCTCTACTTGCCCGAAACCGCTTGAGACCAATGTTTGGTAGTACAAGGAAATTACTTTTCTAATAACTCCGACCCGTGAAACCTACCGGCCAGACGTCCAAAGGTCTAAACCGGGGTAGGTTTGTAGCTTCATCTAGACGCCACGCAACTGCCTCCGAAAAACATTCATACACAATGGCCGCCTAAGCACACATGCGCGCGGCCGAACTCGCTCCCGTCCACTATTTCGGACACCGGGATTACCATCCTACCCCCTACCCGCAGTAGGTCCGAAATTTAAGAGGGGGGCAAAATTTGTACTTTCCCACAATTTCAAACTAGCGCGTCCCATCTCCTGTTAAAAAAAGCCAAAAACAAGCGCATCCCAGACCGAAACATGGTTCTC
>NC_041393.1:212029901-212032713 GCF_002162155.2 Triticum dicoccoides | reverse complement strand
TTCGTACTCCGTGGGTGCCAAACCTACCTCTCCGCCAGCCGCGAAACCCCGGCGTCCTCCGTCCGCCACCTCATCCCACCCATCAACCGCCGCCCTCCTCCATCAAGCCGGAGTCGATACCACGACGTCGGTGTCCACCGCAACCTCAACCGCAATGCCCTCCATGGCTAGTAGTTGAAGCCGAGGCCGAGCAGTCCGTACCCGAGCCAGTTCAACCACGCCGTCCTGCGCCTCACCACTGCCGCTCCAACTTCGCCACCGTCCACCGCACCGGAGCTGTTCCTGCTACACTGTCCTTCGCCGCCTAGATCTGCTTCCCCTCCGCCCATATACGGCACGGCAACAGAGTCAACAATCTAGCCATGGGTTTGTCCAAGGAACCACATCTCTCCAAAACATCGGTTCCCCCGGGAAAAACAAGAATATCACCGCGACATATCGACACCACACCGGCAACCGATACGGGTACTCATCTTCCCTTATTCGTGCAAATCTTACGTGTCTGCTTGCATTGTATTCGTCCCACAGAAGACACTAGTTGACCGCTTCTTCTTCATAATAGATGTTCCTAGTAACTCGCGATGCACAAGGTTTCTCCTCATATACTATTTCACCTTAGCTAGAGGTCCGTCGCCCCCCTGAATTTCAATTTCTGGCCAGTTGATTCCCAAAAAATGGAAGCATTCCCCGGCGTAACAGGTGCTAGTACGCCTATTAAGCCGGGGAAGCAGCGCCTTGGTGTTTATATTAGGGGCGTGTGCGGCCTAGAGCTACTGGCACCCGATCTGGAGACTGGAGGTCGGCCGAGATTAAAGGGATGGCCTGGGGGCGCTGCCAAGCATGGCGGTGGTGTGAGGTCGAGGGGAGGGCGGGGCGGCGGAGGCAGGGGTCTGGGCCGGTGGTCGCTGGTGGTTCGAGAAAGATCGTCAACAGTGACTGGCGGGAGGTAGACGAAGGCCACCTGCCCGTTCCTTATAGATCGGACGGTTCATTAAAAAAATCGACTGACCTATTTATTTTCAGTCGACTTTATATTAGATATGACCACATGTGGTGGTGTGCTGGAGGAGTACCTGCATTTCCTGTGCTCATATATTAAAAAATCATACGTAGTAGAATCTAATTTTGTTTGCCATGCAATGTTGTAGAGCTATCATATGTCTCCTGTCATTTATATTTCAGCCACCTGCTATCTGCTACTTTTACAGTGCACTAGTTCTGCACACACTTCAGCCATACTATCACTATTGTGTTTTTATGCAAGGGTATTTCAGAGTTTTCCTTGAGGGAAGCAGAAAATAAAAGAGAAAATTTGCTCTAGCTTGCTACGTGGGTAGGCACGACACGTTACAGCACTATAAAGGGTGCAATGTCAGCAGATGGAGACGGTAAACGTAGCTCTGGAATTGATGACCTCGCTCACAATGAACCACCATCCCATGTGCTTCCTTTAACTTTGCGGTGTCATATGTGGTTGCATGATCCATATGGTGTCTAGCTTGTATTCGAAGGCCGCAGTCGGTCTTTATTAAGATAAGGAAATATATTATTTACATGAACCACCATCCCATAAGCACCAGAAGACAAATAGCTAGTCAGGGCACTGGCCGAGCCAGTCACAAGCCCAACAAAGACGAGCATGACCTGGAAGCCAACTAAAAAGCTGCAATGGTGGCGAAGCAGCCCGCCTCCCACCAGGCTCTCAGGTCCTAGATGATCATGCTCACCACACTAGTCAGAAGTCTAGCTTGTATTGCTTCCAATTTGGTTAAATTGGATATGCTTAGCTTACACACTATACCTTTGAATATGACATGTCTTTCTATTTTTGGTACATACTAGTACATCTGTGTATTCACCATGTTCTTACATCAAACTAATGTTCTTGTGTGTCCCTCATCAGTCACTTATGATGAGCCAGTCAGGCAAGTGGACTACTCCTCATTTAAAGAATGAAGCGTCAGCCTCCCTACAAGATTCTCAAGAAACAGCAACGCTAGATGAAGATAGTGAACGTAGCTCCCTAGTTGATTACCGCATTTCCCCTACACTAGTATCGCAGGTGCTTGCTCTAACTTGGCAGCGTGATATGTGGTTGCATGTTGCATATGGTGTCTAGATTGTAATTCTTCCAATCTGGTAAAACTGCATGTGCTAGTCTTCTTAGCTTATACATTATACCTGTTAATGTGACATGCCTTCCTGTATTTAGTACATAGTACATCTGTCTATTAAGCATGTCCTTACATAAAATTATTGTTTTTTTTGTATCCCGCATCAATCAATATGACGAGACACCTTTAGTATATGCAGTGCGATATTAGTTGCATCTATCATATGATTTATAGCTGTGACGCCCGGATAATCATGCTACAGTAATCTCACGTTGATGGTGCCACGTCACCTCTGTCACTGTAGTTAATCACGGGTTAAATCAAAACCGTTTCGAAATTCAAATTCAAATTTATGGTGACAATAAAAGTTTTAAAAATTAAAACTAAAAAGTTTGGTGGTTGTCAAATATTACATCGGTAATTATGGTGGACTAAACACATTTTTATAAAATGTCTAAGAAATTTAAAATGAGTTAAAACAGAAAAGAAAATAAATAAAAGAAAAGAAAATACAAAAGAGAAAAACTAAACTAACAAAAAAAAGAAAAGAAAGAAAGAGAAGCCCCCCCCTGCTGGACCGCGGCCCTGCTGGCCATCGGGCCAACCAGGGCGGCCCAGGCTGCCCCCCCCCCCACACTCCCCCATAACCCCCTGGGCGACCGAACCCTAGCCCACGTCCCCACTCACCCGCACCCCAC
>NC_041393.1:212022236-212029414 GCF_002162155.2 Triticum dicoccoides | reverse complement strand
GTTGCTCCCCTCCTCCTACCCTGCTGTCGGCCGCCCCTGCCCGGCAGCGCCCCATCACCGGCCGACCGCCCTGGCGCACGCCGGCGCCTAGCCGCGTCGTGCGCCCAGCGCCCCTCGGGCACGCGCCCGTTCGGGCGACGCCCGCACCCAGCGCCCGTAGCAACCGCTAGCCCCCCCGGGCCACTGACTAGGGGGCCCCGCCCCATAACATTTAAAAAAAGGGGAATTAAAAATATATATATATAATTAATAAAAATAAAAATGATTTAATAAAATTAATTATTAATTAATTAATTAATTAAGTAATTAATTAAGTTAATTAATCCTGATTAGATTAACCTAATCACTAATTAAATTAACTAATCTGTAATTAAACTAAATAGAGAATGACAGGTGGGTCCCACTGGACCCACACGTCAGGTTGACCAGGTCAATGGTCAACGTTGACTGCTGACATCACCCTCATGTCAAGCTGACGTCAGCATTTACTATTCTGGATAATGTTGGATTAAATAATTAATTAAATTCCTGAAATTAATAAAATCTTTAGAAAATCATATCTTTTAATCTGTAACTCGGATTAAAATATTTTCAACATGAAAGTTGCTCAGAACGACGAGACGAATCCGGATACGCTGTCCGTTCGTCCGCCGCACACCCCTAACCTATTGAACTCGCAACTTTCCCCCTCCGGCTCCTCTGCCTGAAAACACGAAACGCCGGGAATACTTTTCCGGATGCTTTCCCCCTTCATCGGTATCACCTACTACCGCGTTAGAACACGTCTAGCTCTGCTTGTTGTCCTGTTATGCACTTGCTTGCTATGTATTTACTGTTTCTCCCCCCCTTTTCTCTCCGGTAGACCCCATGACGATGCTGATGCCCATGTGGTCGACTACATCACCGACGACCCCTCTCTCTTGCCAGAGCAACCAGGCAAGCCCCCCCCCTTGATCACCAGATATCGCCTAATCTCCTCTATACTGCTTGCATTAGAGTAGTGTAGCATGTTACTGCTTTCCATTAATCCTATTCTGATGCATAGCCTGTCATTGTTGCTACAGTCATTGATACCTTACCCGCAATCCTAATTGCTTAGTATAGGATGCTAGTTTATCATCATTGGCCCTACATTCTTGTCAGTCTGCCTTGCTATACTATTGGGCCGTGATCACTCGGGAGGTGATCACGGGTATATACTATACATACATACATACTATACAGATGGTGACTAAAGTCGGGTCAGCTCGATGTGTACCCGCAAGTGATTCGGATGAGGGGGCTGAAAGGACAGGTGGCTCCATCCCGGTAGAGGTGGGCCTGGGTTCCCGACGGCCTCCGACTGTTACTTTGTGGCGGAGCGACAGGGCAGGTTGAGACCGCCTAGGAGAGAGGTGGGCCTGGCCCTGTTCGGCGTTCGCGGATACTTAACACGCTTAACGAGATCTTGGTATTTGATCTGAGTTGGCTACGAGCCTATACGCACTAACCATCTACGTGGGAGTAGTTATGGGTATCCCAGCGTCGTGGTATTAGCCGAAGCACTTCAGACGTCAGCGACGGAGCGGCGCGCGCCGGATTGGAACGTAAGCCTGCTCTTGTATTAAGGGGGCTAGTTCTGCTTCCGGCCGTCCACGCAACATGCAGGTGTGCTAAGGGCGATGGGCCCAGACCCCTCTGCGCTTAGGTTTAGACCGGCGTGCTGGCCTCTCTGTTGAGCCTAGGTGGGGCTGCGACGTGTTGATCTTCTGAGGCCGGGCATGACCCAGGAAAGTGTGTCCGGCCAAATGGGATCGAGCGTGTTGGGTAAGTTGGTGCACCCCTGCAGGGAAGTTAATCTATTCGAATAGCCGTGATCTTCGGTAACAGGACGACTTGGAGTTGTACCTTGACCTTATGACAACTAGAACCGAATACTTAATAAAACACACCCTTCCAAGTTCCACAGACAACCCGGTGATCACTTTTCCATAGGGCGACGAGGGGAGGATCGCCGGGTAGGATTATGCTACTACGATGCTACTGGAGATGCTACTTGGAGATGCTACTTGGAGGACTTCAATCTACTCTCTTCTACTTGCTGCAAGACGGAGGCTGCCAGAAGCGTAGTCTTCGACAGGATTAGCTATCCCCCTCTTATTCTGGCATTCTGCAGTTCAGTCCACTGATATGGCCTCCTTACACATATACCCATGCATATGTAGTGTAGTTCCTTGCTTGCGAGTACTTTGGATGAGTACTCACGGTTGCTTTCTCCCCCCTTTTTCCCCCTTTCCTTTCTTTCTGGTTGTCGCAACCAGATGCTGGAGTCCAAGAGCCAGACGCCACCGTCGACGACGACCCCTACTACACCGGAGGTGCCTACTACTACGTGCAGCCCGCTGACGACGACCATGAGTAGTTAGGAGGATCCCAGGCAGGAGGCATGCGCCTCTTTCGATCCGTATCCCAGTTTGTGCTAGCCATCTTATGGCAACTTGTTTAACATATGCCTGTACTCAGATATTGTTGCTTCCGCTGACTCGTCTATGATCGAGCACTTGTATTCGAGCCCTCGAGGCCCCTGGCTTGTATTATGATGCTTGTATGACTTATTTATGTTTTAGAGTTGTGTTGTGATATCTTCCCGTGAGTCCCTGATCTTGATCGTACACGTTTGCGTGCATGATTAGTGTACGATTGAATCGGGGGCGTCACAAGTTGGTATCAGAGCCGACTGCCTGTAGGAATCCCCCTTTCCAACTCCTTGGCCAAAGTCGAGTCTAGTCGTTGAAAAACTTTTACTAACATGGCTGTGTGGCCCATGGGCCCACGTCACCATCGGGTGATAGTAGGATCTTTTACTCCTCGACCTATACTCTGGGACTCTGATCTCTCTACTATTCGGTTTAAATGAATTTGCTAACTCTAAGATTAGGATCTCGTGATCGCATCCACCCGGAGAGCCCCTTACTGCAGAGGATCGCCTGCTACATCAGAAGATTCCGAAGATACTCTCTGATGTTCTCTCGAGACTTTGTGCCCATCACTTTTGCTATTCCTGACCACCGATAAATCCGTATGGATAACTACTTACACTTGCCATTCATATGATCATCCCCCATTGATCTTGTTATTACAAGATACCCCGAAGTTTTCTCTATTGTTCCGAGAATACTTTGTGCCTACTGCCTAGCAGTTCTTTGCCACATGAATACCCCCTTCAAATAAATTCCCGCACTTATCGATTATCCGCTCATCCCCCAGTTGTTCATGTGTTACACAAAAGTCTTCGAAATGCCACCCGATATTCCGAAAATCCTCAGCAACCTATTTCTCTGGAATATCTTGTTTGCTCTCATTATGATTAATCCCATAAGTATAGAAATCTTATTGACATTCCTTGTCATTATCATTTTGAGTCTATTGACTCAATATGTTGCGAATACACGCAATCATCATTGATCCTTATAAATTACCTTTCCGGCTGAGCTTCCATTCTTTTAACTGGAATTGGTTCTCGACCAATCCAATTGTCGTTGATTGTACCCTAAGGCTATTCAACTTATCCATCCCTAATCAGAGCATTGCTTTTGATCCCTTGATTTGGAAATCATAATTCCTTTGCATTTGACAATTGAGTTAGTCAGTTGTTTCTATAATCTAATCTCCTTGCATTCTTCTTCCTCTAGTTGAGTACCGATACTTGTATCAGATCCTTTGTGGACCATCAAGTCCTTTGTTGGATTGTTATCCGACAGTGTCCTTCACATTTGATCACCTTGTGAGTTCTTCCCCTGATACATAATGCCTTTGTTAAGTTGTATCCTCTGCTTGGCCAACCATGCTCTGCTTTCGGGCTTGAGTTATTTACTCTTGAAACTTGTGGTATATGTTTCTAAGAAGCCCCTATGGGTTGAACATATGCCTTCTCAAAACCGTGTGAACCCGAAAGTTTTCACGAGTCATACTCTTCTGGTGCTTCACCAGATAAAATTTCAACACTGCAACTTCATCGAACATGAGAAGTGAATGAAAGGTTATGCATTGGAGAAGTGGGAGTCGACCTTGAACTTGTGTTCATGCCCATGGACACGATGTAGATCTTATGATTAAAGCTTCTCTTAAATAAATTATTCCTTTGGTATAAGTTCATCTTATATCTAGGATCTGGCCTTTTGCAACCATGGTCCCGACCATGATTGTTCTTCTTTGATCTCATTTCTCGGACAAGTTAAAACAATTGTCTTCTATGGATCATTACACCAGTCCAACCTTTACTTTGATCTTGTGTCGAGTATTACCCCCCTGGTATCTCGAGATTATCATGGAACTGCATAACTTTTTATGAGTTCTTCATCAAGTGCTACCTTCCCACTGATTCCAATTTTTCGCGGGCTCTGAGTTATTGAACACTCAAAGACACCGATAACTGAACCAAGTCCGCTCTTCGGTTCAACAACTCTTCAGTAAGCTTCTATAAGTACGAGTTTGTACCCGATCACGCCAATCCTAGCCTGTTTGGCTATATCATTGTCGTGACGATTCTAACTGTGCTACCTGGTCCTTATTCTCGGAGCACCAATTTTCGACGATGAACTAACCTTACGTCGATCCTCATCGTCATATCATTTCGCCTTGAACAACAAGCTTGGTTTCGAGTTTGTGTCATACCCTTGGTTCCAATAACCTTTCACTTCATCATTACTTGACTTGATGTCGTTACCGATCGATTACATCTTCATGAACTCTCGCGACAAAGGCGTCGTGATCATCAACATTCTGAGCTCATCCAGGATATCAATTGAATTCATGATTAGAAATACCATCCTTGCCCTCGATGAATTGTATTATCGTCGACCACTTTATTGCCCTCCCACCAACACAAGCTTGTTCATGTTTGGTGTTATACCTTGAGTTCCTTGCTATCCAGCAATTGTTCTTCTTTACCTTGGAGTATTACCATCCTTTATGTCAAGAATGTTCTGAGATTTGTTCCACCTCTTGAGAATTCTTGACATAGAAATACTTCTCACCATCACCATTCTTTCTTGGTCCCCGTGTTAATTCCAACAAGTGAATGGTGTTGTTTGGATTCTTTCCTTCTAGGAACCCTATTTTTTTGAAGTTAATGGTCGAAAGTTCATTCTTAGGCTATTGACTATTGAATCACCATTCTGACATTGGTCGTGCAACCCAACCCATATTTGGGTGCACCTTTCAACCAATGTTTAATTGTGTATGTTTTCCTCGAGCATACATCATTATACCATTTGATCTGACAAATGTCATCTTCTTGTTCACATTATTGTGGAAATCCATCTTTTGAAAATCTCAATGAATTGTCGCTGAGTCAATCAGCCACCTCCTCACCTCTCCTTGGTTTAATGGTGAACTATTGTTTTTGGAACCCGCTCCCATAGTTCATTTCCCGAGAATCTTGCAATGCCATTTCAACAATTTGTGTTGCGCCTTTTCTTCTCGGACATCCTGAGTCTGAGGCATCATGACACCAATTGGATCTGAATCTCGGTCAGATATGATGGTTGGGACAACTTTCCAGGAGTTATGTTGTTTGTCCTTTGATGACCCGGTAACATGATGTCATGCCTAGCACCCCCCCTAGCTGGAGGACCTATCATTATGATTTCTTTTGCAAGGATAACCATTCCTCCTGGAGGAAGTGGTAGGACTTATTTTATAAGTTACTCCTGATGGATCATTGGTGTATCCGAAGTCGGGCCCTTGGTTGAAACACCATATCATTGCTACCTGAAGCATGTCTGTGGTACTCTGTTCATCACCAAGAACATTTGAAGCACAATGCTAAATTCTCTTTATCAAATATCCAAACACCGTTGTATGGGTAATGTCATGAAATTTTTCTCCCCTTACCTAAAATGGTTTTCTACCTACTATCCTGTCATGGATATCATCTGCTTGTCCTTGGGAAGGATATACCCCTGGAAAATGTGTTTAAACACATTTTTCCTTTCCATTGATCTGGTTAAATCCGATAATCATATCTTCCTTTCCATTGTTTGGTTTAACCTTTCTTGTGATCTATGAGATCTAAGCAGTAATATTCTCCTACTTTTGTAAACACCTCGGTGTACAATGCTGTCAGAAAGACCCTGTTATTTTGGTGATGACATTCCGGTAACCACCGATGGACGAGAACTTTGCCTATTGGTCCGCCTCGTTCAACGAGTAGGAAGATGGTTCTCTTTGTCCCTCGCCCTTGGTACCGACATTGTTGCCGACATAACTGTCAGGCTATCCTCTAACATGCCTTGCTTACATGATTGTGCAAGACGTCATTGCCTTTCCTACTTTTAACCCACATGGTGGGCCCATAACCCATAGTTCCACAGGATCGAAACCTGACCCTCCTGTACCCCCTTTCCCAAAGTCAATACTCATGCTTGGATTCGTGTGTAATTCACGAGCCACCTTCCTTGTGATCTATTCCGGTATCAGATGCAATACTTAATCTTGATGCTTTGGACCCCTTTCGCACTCTTTTCTGGCATCGAACGATTGTCTATCCGCTTGGAACTCCTTGTTGTACCTTCTTACTTTGCTCATGATACATTCTTAAGTTTTAGTTCGAGAGTTACTTTCCGCAACCTTCCCTATTGTTATCTACAGGCAAAGCAACCTTGTAGAGGCCTGTTCTTCCGAAGTTAACCCTTATAATTTTCGTAAGTACGATGGAGTTCCTGAAGGAAGGACGACAACCTCATCATGATGTATTGATGCATAGGAATGAAGACATCAACGCTATGGATCTACCACTTCAAGAAGAGCAACCAAGACCGAGAAGATTCGTTAAAATTTCGTAACCAAATCCACTCCCCCTTACTCCCACTCCTAAATCTCGGGACGAGATTTCTTGTAGTGGAGGAGAATTGTGACGCCCAGATAATCATGCTACAGTAATCTCATGTTGATGGTGCCACGTCACCTCTGTCACTGTAGTTAATCACGGGTTAAATCAAAACCGTTTCGAAATTCAAATTCAAATTTATGGTGACAATAAAAGTTTTAAAAAATTAAAACTAAAAAGTTCGGTGGTTGTCAAATATTACATCGGTAATTATGGTGGAGTAAACACATTTTTATAAAATGTCTAAGAAATTTAAAATAAGTTAAAACAGAAAAGAAAATAAATAAAAGAAAAGAAAATACAAAAGAGA